>NW_027463860.1:0-219555 GCF_050947455.1 Rhinoderma darwinii
ACATGGGACTGTATGCTGGAGGTGGCTGAAAGAGGGAAGCGATGATTATTACATGGGACTGTATGCTGGAGGTGGCTGAAAGAGGGGAGCGATGATTCTTATATGGGACTGTATGCTGGAGGGGGCTGAAAGAGGGGAGCGATAATTCTTACATGGGACTGTATACTGGAGGGGGCTGAAAGAGGGGAGCGATGATTCTTACATGGGACTGTATGGTGGAGGGGGCTGAGAGAGGGAGCGATGATTCTTACATGGGACTGTATGCTGGAGGAGGCTGATAGAGGGGAGCAATGATTCTTACATGGGACTGTACGCTGGAGGAGGCTGAAAGAGGGAGCGATGATTCTTACATGGGACTGTATGCTGGAGGGGCTGAAAGAGGGGAGCGATGATTCTTACATGGGACTGTATGCTTGAGGAGGCTGAAAGAGGGAGGGATGATTCATACATGGGACTCTATGCTGGAGGAGGCTGAAAGAGGGGAGCGATAATTCTTATAAGGGACTGTATGCTGGAGTAGGCTGAAAGAGGGAGCGATGATTCTTACATGGGACTGTATGCTGGAGGGGGCTGAAAGAGGGGAGCGATGATTCTTACATGGGACTGTATGGTGGAGGGGGCTGAGAGAGGGAGCGATGATTCTTACATGGGACTGTATGCTGGAGGAGGCTGAAAGAGGGAAGCAATAATTCTTACATGAGACTGTATGCTGGAGGGTCTGAGAGAGGGGAGCAATGATTCTTACATGGGACTGTATGCTGGAGGAGGCTGAAAGAGGGGAGCAATGATTCTTACATGGGACTGTATGCTGGAGGGGGCTGAAAGAGGGGAGCGATAATTCTTACATGGGACTGTATACTGGAGGGGGCTGAAAGTGGGGAGCGATGATTCTTGCATGGGACTGTATCCTGGAGGTGGCTGAAAGAGGGGAGCGATGATTCTTACATGGGACTGTATGCTGGAGGGCCTGAGAGAGGGGAGCAATGATTCTTACACGGGACTGTATGCTGGAGGAGGCTGAAAGAGGGGAGCAATGATTCTTACATGGGACTGTATGCTGGAGGGGGCTGAAAGAGGGGAGCGATGATTCTTACATGGGACTGTATGCTGGAGGGGGCTGAAAGAGGGGAGCGATGATTCTTACATGGGACTGTATGCTGGAGGGGCTGAAAGAGGGGAGCGATGATTCTTACATGGGACTGTATGCTTGAGGAGGCTGAAAGAGGGAGGGATGATTCATACATGGGACTCTATGCTGGAGGAGGCTGAAAGAGGGGAGCGATAATTCTTATAAGGGACTGTATGCTGGAGTAGGCTGAAAGAGGGAGCGATGATTCTTACATGGGACTGTATGCTGGAGGGGCTGAAAGAGGGGAGCGATGATTCTTACATGGGCCTGTATGCTGGAGGAGGCTGAAAGAGGGAAGCAATGATTCTTACATCGGACTGTATGCTGGAGGGGCTGAAAGAGGGGAGTGATGATTCTTACATGGGACTGTATGCTGGAGGGTCTGAGAGGGGTGCAATGATTCTTACATGGGACTGTATGCTGGAGGGGCTGAGAGAGGGGAGCAATGATTCTTACATGGGACTGTATGCTGGAGGAGGCTGATAGAGGGGAGCAATGATTCTTACATGGGACTGTATGCTGGAACAGGCTGATAGAGGGGAGCAATGATTCTTACATGGGACTGTATGATGGAGGAGGCTGAAAGAGGGAGGGATGATTCATACATGGGACTGTATGCTGGAGGAGGCTGAAAGAGGGGAGCGATGATTCTTACATGGGACTGTATGCTGGAGGGGCTGAAAGAGGGGAGCGATGATTCTTACATAGGACTGTATGCTGGAGTAGGCTGAAAGAGGGGAGCGCTGATTCTTACAATGGACTGTATGCTGGAGGAGGCTGAAAGAGAGGAGCACTGATTATTACATGGGACTGTATGCTGGAGGTGTCTGAAAGAGGGGAGCGATGATTCTTACATGGGACTGTATGCAGGAGGAGGCTGAAAGAGGGGAGCGATGATTCTTAGATGGGATTGTATGCTGGAGGAGGCTAAAAGAGGGGAGCGATGATTCTTACATGGGACTGTATGCTGGAGGTGGCTGAAAGAGGGAGGGATGATTCATACATGGGACTCTATGCTGGAGGAGGCTGAAAGAGGGGAGCGATAATTCTTATAAGGGACTGTATGCTGGAGTAGGCTGAAAGAGGGAGCGATGATTCTTACATGGGACTGTATGCTGGAGGGGGCTGAAAGAGGGGAGCGATGATTCTTACATGGGACTGTATGGTGGAGGGGGCTGAGAGAGGGAGCGATGATTCTTACATGGGACTGTATGCTGGAGGAGGCTGAAAGAGGGAAGCAATAATTCTTACATGAGACTGTATGCTGGAGGGTCTGAGAGAGGGGAGCAATGATTCTTACATGGGACTGTATGCTGGAGGAGGCTGAAAGAGGGGAGCAATGATTCTTACATGGGACTGTATGCTGGAGGTGGCTGAAAGAGGGAAGCAATGATTATTACATGGGACTGTATGCTGGAGGTGGCTGAAAGAGGGGAGCGATGATTCTTACATGGGACTGTATGCTGGAGGGGGCTGAAAGAGGGGAGCGATAATTCTTACATGGGACTGTATGCTGGAGGGGGCTGAAAGAGGGGAGCGATGATTCTTACATGGGACTGTATGCTGGAGGGGCTGAAAGAGGGGAGCGATGATTCTTACATGGGACTGTATGCTTGAGGAGGCTGAAAGAGGGAGGGATGATTCATACATGGGACTCTATGCTGGAGGAGGCTGAAAGAGGGGAGCGATAATTCTTATAAGGGACTGTATGCTGGAGTAGGCTGAAAGAGGGAGCGATGATTCTTACATGGGACTGTATGCTGGAGGGGCTGAAAGAGGGGAGCGATGATTCTTACATGGGCCTGTATGCTGGAGGAGGCTGAAAGAGGGAAGCAATGATTCTTACATGGGACTGTATGCTGGAGGGGCTGAAAGAGGGGAGCAATGATTCTTACATCGGACTGTATGCTGGAGGGGCTGAAAGAGGGGAGTGATGATTCTTACATGGGACTGTATGCTGGAGGGTCTGAGAGGGGTGCAATGATTCTTACATGGGACTGTATGCTGGAGGGGCTGAGAGAGGGGAGCAATGATTCTTACATGGGACTGTATGCTGGAGGAGGCTGATAGAGGGGAGCAATGATTCTTACATGGGACTGTATGCTGGAACAGGCTGATAGAGGGGAGCAATGATTCTTACATGGGACTGTATGATGGAGGAGGCTGAAAGAGGGAGGGATGATTCATACATGGGACTGTATGCTGGAGGAGGCTGAAAGAGGGGAGCGATGATTCTTACATGGGACTGTATGCTGGAGGGGCTGAAAGAGGGGAGCGATGATTCTTACATAGGACTGTATGCTGGAGTAGGCTGAAAGAGGGGAGCGCTGATTCTTACAATGGACTGTATGCTGGAGGAGGCTGAAAGAGAGGAGCACTGATTATTACATGGGACTGTATCCTGGAGGTGGCTGAAAGAGGGGAGCGATGATTCTTACATGGGACTGTATGCAGGAGGAGGCTGAAAGAGGGGAGCGATGATTCTTAGATGGGATTGTATGCTGGAGGAGGCTAAAAGAGGGGAGCGATGATTCTTACATGGGACTGTATGCTGGAGGTGGCTGAAAGAGGGGAGCGATGATTCTTACATGGGACTGTATGCTGGAGGGGCTGAAATAGGGGAGCGCTGATTATTATATGGGACTGTATGCTGGAGGTGGCTGAAAGAGGGGAGCGATGATTCTTAGATGGGACTGTATGCTGGAGGAGGCTGAAACAGGGAGCGCTGATTCTTACATGGGACTGTATGCTGGAGGAGGCTGAAACAGGGGAGCGCTGATTCTTACATGGGACTGTATGCTGGAGGAAGCTGAAAGAGGGGAGCGATGATTCTTACATGGGACTGTATGCTGGAGGAGTCTGAAAGAGGGGAGCGATGATTCTTACATGGGACTGTATGCTGGAGGAGGCTGAAAGAGGGAGCGCTGATTCTTACATGGGACTGTATGCTGGAGGAGGCTGAAAGAGGGAGGGATGATTCATACATGGGACTGTATGCTGGAGTAGGCTGAAAGAGGGGAGCGATGATTCTTACATGGGACTGTATGCTGGAGGTGGCTGAAAGAGGGGAGCGATGATTCTTACATGGGACTGTATGCTGGAGGGGGCTGAGAGAGGGGAGCGATGATTCTTACATGGGACTGTATCCTGGAGGGGGCTGAGAGAGGGGAGCGATGATTCTTACACGGGACTGTATGCTGGAGGGTCTGAGAGAGGGGAGCAATGATTCTTACATGGGACTGTATGCTGGAGGGGCTGAGAGAGGGGAGCAATGATTCTTACATGGGACTGTATGCTGGAGGAGGCTGAAAGATGGGAGCGATGATTCTTACATGGGACTGTATGCTGGAGGGGGCTGAAAGAGGGGAGCAATGATTCTTACATGGGACTGTATGCTGGAGGAGACTGAAAGAGGGAGCGACGATTCTTACATGGGACTGTATGCTGGAGGAGGCTGAAAGAGGGAGCGATGATTCTTACATGGGACTGTATGCTGGAGGGGGCTGAAAGAGGAGAGCGATGATTCAAGGATGGGACTGTATACTGGAGGAGGCTGAAAGACGGAGCGATAATTCTTACATGGGACTGTATACTGGAGGGGGCTGAAAGAGGGGAGCGATGATTCTTACATGGGACTGTATGGTGGAGGGGGCTGAGAGAGGGAGCGGTGATTCTTACATGGGACTGTATGCTGGAGGAGGCTGATAGAGGGGAGCAATGATTCTTACATGGGACTGTATGCTTGAGGAGGCTGAAAGAGGGAGGGATGATTCATACATGGGACTCTATGCTGGAGGAGGCTGAAAGAGGGGAGCGATGATTCTTATAAGGGACTGTATGCTGGAGTAGGCTGAAAGAGGGAGCGATGATTCTTACATGGGACTGTATGCTGGAGGGCCTGAGAGAGGGGAGCAATGATTCTTACATGGGACTGTATGCTGGAGGAGGCTGAAAGAGGGGAGCAATGATTCTTACATGGGACTGTATGCTGGAGGTGGCTGAAAGAGGGAAGCGATGATTATTACATGGAACTGTATGCTGGAGGTGGCTGAAAGAGGGGAGCGATGATTCTTACATGGGACTGTATGCTGGAGGGGGCTGAAAGAGGGGAGCGATGATTCTTACATGGGATTGTATGCTGGAGGGGGCTGAAAGAGGGGAGCGATGATTCTTACATGGGACTGTATGCTGGAGGTGGCTGAAAGAGGGAAGCGATGATTCTTGCATGGGACTGTATGCTGGAGGGGACTGAAAGAGGGGAGCGATGATTCTTACATGGGACTGTATGCTGGAGGTGGCTGAAAGAGGGAAGCGATGATTCTTGCATGGGACTGTATGCTGGAGGTGGCTGAAAGAGGGAAGCGATGATTCTTGCATGGGACTGTATGCTGGAGGGGACTGAAAGAGGGGAGCGATGATTCTTACATGGGACTGTATGCTGGAGGTGGCTGAAAGAGGGGAGTGATGATTCTTACATGGGACTGTATGCTGGAGGGTCTGAGAGGGGTGCAATGATTCTTACATGGGACTGTATGCTGGAGGGGCTGAGAGAGGGGAGCAATGATTCTTACATGGGACTGTATGCTGGAGGAGGCTGATAGAGGGGAGCAATTATTCTTACATGGGACTGTATGCTGGAGGAGGCTAAAAGAGGGGAGCGATGATTCTTACATGGGACTGTATACTGGAGGGGGCTGAAAGAGGGGAGCGATGATTCTTACATCGGACTGTATGCTGGAGGGGCTGAAAGAGGGGAGTGATGATTCTTACATGGGACTGTATGCTGGAGGTGGCTGAAAGAGGGAAGCGATGATTCTTGCATGGGACTGTATGCTGGAGGGGACTGAAAGAGGGGAGCGATGATTCTTACATGGGACTGTATGCTGGAGGTGGCTGAAAGAGGGAAGCGATGATTCTTGCATGGGACTGTATGCTGGAGGTGGCTGAAAGAGGGAAGCGATGATTCTTGCATGGGACTGTATGCTGGAGGGGACTGAAAGAGGGGAGCGATGATTCTTACATGGGACTGTATGCTGGAGGTGGCTGAAAGAGGGGAGTGATGATTCTTACATGGGACTGTATGCTGGAGGGCCTGAGAGAGTGGAGCAATGATTCTTACATGGGACTGTATGCTGGAGGTGGCTGAAAGAGGGGAGCGATGATTCTTACATGGGACTGTATGCTGGAGGGGGCTGAAAGAGGGGAGCGATAATTCTTACATGGGACTGTATACTGGAGGGGGCTGAAAGTGGGGAGCGATGCTTCTTACATGGGACTGTATGGTGGAGGGGGCTGAGAGAGGGAGCGATGATTCTTACATGGGACTGTATGCTGGAGGAGGCTGATAGAGGGGAGCAATGATTCTTACATGGGACTGTATGCTGGAGGGGGCTGAAAGAGGGGAGCGATGATTCTTACATGGGACTGTATACTGGAGGGGGCTGAAAGAGGGGAGCGATGATTCTTACATGGGACTGTATGCTGGAGGAGGCTGAAAGAGGGGAGCAATAATTCTTACATGGGACTGTATGCTGGAGGGGGCTGAAAGAGGGGACCGATGATTCTCACATGGGATTGTATGCTGGAGGGGGCTGAAAGAGGGGAGCGATGATTCTTACATGGGACTGTATGCTGGAGGTGGCTGAAAGAGGGAAGCGATGATTCTTGCATGGGACTGTATGCTGGAGGGGACTGAAAGTGGGGAGCGATGATTCTTACATGGGACTGTATGCTGGAGGTGGCTGAAAGAGGGAAGCGATGATTCTTGCATGGGACTGTATGCTGGAGGTGGCTGAAAGAGGGAAGCGATGATTCTTGCATGGGACTGTATGCTGGAGGGGACTGAAAGAGGGGAGCGATGACTCTTACATGGGACTGTATGCTGGAGGTGGCTGAAAGAGGGGAGTGATGATTCTTACATGGGACTGTATGCTGGAGGGCCTGAGAGAGTGGAGCAATGATTCTTACATGGGACTGTATGCTGGAGGAGGCTGAAAGAGGGAAGCAATGATTATTACATGGGACTGTATGCTGGAGGTGGCTGAAAGAGGGGAGCGATGATTCTTACATGGGACTGTATGCTGGAGGGGGATGAAAGAGGGGAGCGATGATTCTTACATGGGCCTGTATGCTGGAGGAGGCTGAAAGAGGGAAGCAATGATTCTTACATGGGACTGTATGCTGGAGGGGCTGAAAGAGGGGAGCAATGATTCTTACATCGGACTGTATGCTGGAGGGGCTGAAAGAGGGGAGTGATGATTCTTACATGGGACTGTATGCTGGAGGGTCTGAGAGGGGAGCAATGATTCTTACATGGGACTGTATGCTGGAGGGGCTGAGAGAGGGGAGCAATGATTCTTACATGGGACTGTATTCTGGATGAGGCTGATAGAGGGGAGCAATGATTCTTACATGGGACTGTATGCTGGAGGAGGCTGAAAGAGGGGAGCGATGATTCTTACATGGGACTGTATGCTGGAGGAGGCTGAAAGAGGGGAGCGCTGATTCTTACATGGGACTGTATGATGGAGGAGGCTGAAAGAGGGGAGCGATGATTCTTACATGGGACTGTATGGTGGAGGGGGCTGAGAGAGGGAGCGATGATTCTTACATGGGACTGTATGCTGGAGGAGGCTGAAAGAGGGAAGCAATGATTCTTACATGGGACTGTATTCTGGAGGGGCTGAAAGAGGGGAGCGATGATTCTTACATAGGACTGTATGCTGGAGTAGGCTGAAAGAGGGGATCGCTGAATCTTACAATGGACTGTATGCTGGAGGTGGCTGAAAGAGGGGAGCGATGATTCTTACATGGGACTGTATGCTGGAGGGGGCTGAGAGAGGGGAGCGATGATTCTTACATGGGACTGTATCCTGGAGGGGGCTGAAAGAGGGGAGCGATGATTCTTACATGGGCCTGTATGCTGGAGGAGGCTGAAAGAGGGAAGCAATGATTCTTACATGGGACTGTATGCTGGAGGGGCTGAAAGAGGGGAGCAATGATTCTTACATCGGACTGTATGCTGGAGGGGCTGAAAGAGGGGAGTGATGATTCTTACATGGGACTGTATGCTGGAGGGTCTGAGAGGGGAGCAATGATTCTTACATGGGACTGTATGCTGGAGGGGCTGAGAGAGGGGAGCAATGATTCTTACATGAAACTGTATGCTGGAGGAGGCTGATAGAGGGGAGCAATGATTCTTACATGGGACTGTATGCTGGATGAGGCTGATAGAGGGGAGCAATGATTCTTACATGGGACTGTATGCTGGAGGAGGCTGAAAGAGGGGAGCGATGATTCTTACATGGGACTGTATGCTGGAGGAGGCTGAAAGAGGGGAGCGCTGATTCTTACATGGGACTGTATGATGGAGGAGGCTGAAAGAGGGGAGCGATGATTCTTACATGGGACTGTATGGTGGAGGGGGCTGAGAGAGGGAGCGATGATTCTTACATGGGACTGTATGCTGGAGGAGGCTGAAAGAGGGAAGCAATGATTCTTACATGGGACTGTATGCTGGAGGGGCTGAAAGAGGGGAGCGATGATTCTTACATAGGACTGTATGCTGGAGTAGGCTGAAAGAGGGGAGCGCTGATTCTTACAATGGACTGTATGCTGGAGGTGGCTGAAAGAGGGGAGCGATGATTCTTACATGGGACTGTATGCTGGAGGGGGCTGAGAGAGGGGAGCGATGATTCTTACATGGGACTGTATCCTGGAGGGGGCTGAGAGAGGGGAGCGATGATTCTTACACGGGACTGTATGCTGGAGGGTCTGAGAGAGGGGAGCAATGATTCTTACATGGGACTGTATGCTGGAGGGGCTGAGAGAGGGGAGCAATGATTCTTACATGGGACTGTATGCTGGAGGGGGCTGAAAGAGGGGAGCGATGATTCTTACATGGGCCTGTATGCTGGAGGAGGCTGAAAGAGGGAAGCAATGATTCTTACATGGGACTGTATGCTGGAGGGGCTGAAAGAGGGGAGCAATGATTCTTACATCGGACTGTATGCTGGAGGGGCTGAAAGAGGGGAGCAATGATTCTTACATGGGACTGTATGCTGGAGGGGCTGAGAGAGGGGAGCAATGATTCTTACATGAGACTGTATGCTGGAGGAGGCTGATAGAGGGGAGCAATGATTCTTACATGGGACTGTATGCTGGATGAGGCTGATAGAGGGGAGCAATGATTCTTACATGGGACTGTATGCTGGAGGAGGCTGAAAGAGGGGAGCGATGATTCTTACATGGGACTGTATGCTGGAGGAGGCTGAAAGAGGGGAGCGCTGATTCTTACATGGGACTGTATGATGGAGGAGGCTGAAAGAGGGGAGCGATGATTCTTACATGGGACTGTATGGTGGAGGGGGCTGAGAGAGGGAGCGATGATTCTTACATGGGACTGTATGCTGGAGGAGGCTGAAAGAGGGAAGCAATGATTCTTACATGGGACTGTATGCTGGAGGGGCTGAAAGAGGGGAGCGATGATTCTTACATAGGACTATATGCTGGAGTAGGCTGAAAGAGGGGAGCGCTGATTCTTACAATGGACTGTATCCTGGAGGGGGCTGAGAGAGGGGAGCGATGATTCTTACACGGGACTGTATGCTGGAGGGTCTGAGAGAGGGGAGCAATGATTCTTACATGGGACTGTATGCTGGAGGGGCTGAGAGAGGGGAGCAATGATTCTTACATGGGACTGTATGCTGGAGGAGGCTGAAAGATGGGAGCGATGATTCTTACATGGGACTGTATGCTGGAGGGGGCTGAAAGAGGGGAGCAATGATTCTTACATGGGACTGTATGCTGGAGGAGACTGAAAGAGGGAGCGATGATTCTTACATGGGACTGTATGCTGGAGGAGGCTGAAAGAGGGAGCGATGATTCTTACATGGGACTGTATGCTGGAGGGGGCTGAAAGAGGAGAGCGATGATTCTTAGATGGGACTGTATGCTGGAGGAGGCTGAAACAGGGGAGCGCTGATTATTACATGTGACTGTATGCTGGAGGAGGCTGAAATAGGGAGCGATGATTCTTACATGGGACTGTATACTGGAGAAGGCTGAAAGAGGGAGCGATAATTCTTACATGGGACTGTATACTGGAGGGGGCTGAAAGAGGGGAGCGATGATTCTTACATGGGACTGTATGGTGGAGGGGGCTGAGAGAGGGAGCGGTGATTCTTACATGGGACTGTATGCTGGAGGAGGCTGATAGAGGGGAGCAATGATTCTTACATGGGACTGTATGCTGGAGGGGGCTGAAAGAGGAGAGCGATGATTCTTAGATGGGACTGTATGCTGGAGGAGGCTGAAACAGGGGAGCGCTGATTATTACATGGGACTGTATGCTGGAGGAGGCTGAAATAGGGAGCGATGATTCTTACATGGGACTGTATACTGGAGGAGGCTGAAAGAGGGAGCGATAATTCTTACATGGGACTGTATACTGGAGGGGGCTGAAAGAGGGGAGCGATGATTCTTACATGGGACTGTATGCTGGAGGAGGCTGAAAGAGGGGAGCAATAATTCTTACATGGGACTGTATGCTGGAGGTGGCTGAAAGAGGGAAGCAATGATTCTTGCATGGGACTGTATGCTGGAGGTGTCTGAAAGAGGGAAGCGATGATTCTTGCATGGGACTGTATGCTGGAGGTGGCTGAAAGAGGGGAGTGATGATTCTTACATGGGACTGTATGCTGGAGGAGGCTGAAAGAGGGGAGCAATGATTCTTACATGGGACTGTATGCTGGAGGTGGCTGAAAGAGGGAAGCAATGATTATTACATGGGACTGTATGCTGGAGGTGGCTGAAAGAGGGGAGCGATGATTCTTACATGGGACTGTATACTGGAGGGGGCTGAAAGAGAGGGGAGCGATAATTCTTACATGGGACTGTATACTGGAGGGGGCTGAAAGTGGGGAGCGATGCTTCTTACATGGGACTGTATGGTGGAGGGGGCTGAGAGAGGGAGCGATGATTCTTACATGGGACTGTATGCTGGAGGAGGCTGATAGAGGGGAGCAATGATTCTTACATGGGACTGTATGCTGGAGGGGGCTGAAAGAGGGGAGCAATAATTCTTACATGGGACTGTATGCTGGAGGGGGCTGAAAGAGGGGACCGATGATTCTCACATGGGATTGTATACTGGAGGGGGCTGAAAGAGGGGAGCGATGATTCTTACATGGGACTGTATGCTGGAGGTGGCTGAAAGAGGGAAGCGATGATTCTTGCATGGGACTGTATGCTGGAGGGGACTGAAAGAGGGGAGCGATGATTCTTACATGGGACTGTATGCTGGAGGTGGCTGAAAGAGGGAAGCGATGATTCTTGCATGGGACTGTATGCTGGAGGGGACTGAAAGAGGGGAGCGATGATTCTTACATGGGACTGTATGCTGGAGGTGGCTGAAAGAGGGGAGTGATGATTCTTACATGGGACTGTATGCTGGAGGGCCTGAGAGAGTGGAGCAATGATTCTTACATGGGACTGTATGCTGGAGGTGGCTGAAAGAGGGGAGCGATGATTCTTACATGGGACTGTATGCTGGAGGGGGCTGAAAGAGGGGAGCGATGATTCTTACATGGGCCTGTATGCTGGAGGAGGCTGAAAGAGGGAAGCAATGATTCTTACATGGGACTGTATGCTGGAGGGGCTAAAAGAGGGGAGCAATGATTCTTACATCGGACTGTATGCTGGAGGGGCTGAAAGAGGGGAGCGATGATTCTTACATGGGACTGTATGCTGGAGGTGGCTGAAAGAGGGGAGTGATGATTCTTACATGGGACTGTATGCTGGAGGGCCTGAGAGAGTGGAGCAATGATTCTTACATGGGACTGTATGCTGGAGGTGGCTGAAAGAGGGGAGCGATGATTCTTACATGGGACTGTATGCTGGAGGGGGCTGAAAGAGGGGAGCGATAATTCTTACATGGGACTGTATACTGGAGGGGGCTGAAAGTGGGGAGCGATGCTTCTTACATGGGACTGTATGGTGGAGGGGGCTGAGAGAGGGAGCGATGATTCTTACATGGGACTGTATGCTGGAGGAGGCTGATAGAGGGGAGCAATGATTCTTACATGGGACTGTATGCTGGAGGGGGCTGAAAGAGGGGAGCGATGATTCTTACATGGGACTGTATACTGGAGGGGGCTGAAAGAGGGGAGCGATGATTCTTACATGGGACTGTATGCTGGAGGAGGCTGAAAGAGGGGAGCAATAATTCTTACATGGGACTGTATGCTGGAGGGGGCTGAAAGAGGGGACCGATGATTCTCACATGGGATTGTATGCTGGAGGGGGCTGAAAGAGGGGAGCGATGATTCTTACATGGGACTGTATGCTGGAGGTGGCTGAAAGAGGGAAGCGATGATTCTTGCATGGGACTGTATGCTGGAGGGGACTGAAAGTGGGGAGCGATGATTCTTACATGGGACTGTATGCTGGAGGTGGCTGAAAGAGGGAAGCGATGATTCTTGCATGGGACTGTATGCTGGAGGTGGCTGAAAGAGGGAAGCGATGATTCTTGCATGGGACTGTATGCTGGAGGGGACTGAAAGAGGGGAGCGATGACTCTTACATGGGACTGTATGCTGGAGGTGGCTGAAAGAGGGGAGTGATGATTCTTACATGGGACTGTATGCTGGAGGGCCTGAGAGAGTGGAGCAATGATTCTTACATGGGACTGTATGCTGGAGGAGGCTGAAAGAGGGAAGCAATGATTATTACATGGGACTGTATGCTGGAGGTGGCTGAAAGAGGGGAGCGATGATTCTTACATGGGACTGTATGCTGGAGGGGGATGAAAGAGGGGAGCGATGATTCTTACATGGGCCTGTATGCTGGAGGAGGCTGAAAGAGGGAAGCAATGATTCTTACATGGGACTGTATGCTGGAGGGGCTGAAAGAGGGGAGCAATGATTCTTACATCGGACTGTATGCTGGAGGGGCTGAAAGAGGGGAGTGATGATTCTTACATGGGACTGTATGCTGGAGGGTCTGAGAGGGGAGCAATGATTCTTACATGGGACTGTATGCTGGAGGGGCTGAGAGAGGGGAGCAATGATTCTTACATGGGACTGTATTCTGGATGAGGCTGATAGAGGGGAGCAATGATTCTTACATGGGACTGTATGCTGGAGGAGGCTGAAAGAGGGGAGCGATGATTCTTACATGGGACTGTATGCTGGAGGAGGCTGAAAGAGGGGAGCGCTGATTCTTACATGGGACTGTATGATGGAGGAGGCTGAAAGAGGGGAGCGATGATTCTTACATGGGACTGTATGGTGGAGGGGGCTGAGAGAGGGAGCGATGATTCTTACATGGGACTGTATGCTGGAGGAGGCTGAAAGAGGGAAGCAATGATTCTTACATGGGACTGTATTCTGGAGGGGCTGAAAGAGGGGAGCGATGATTCTTACATAGGACTGTATGCTGGAGTAGGCTGAAAGAGGGGATCGCTGAATCTTACAATGGACTGTATGCTGGAGGTGGCTGAAAGAGGGGAGCGATGATTCTTACATGGGACTGTATGCTGGAGGGGGCTGAGAGAGGGGAGCGATGATTCTTACATGGGACTGTATCCTGGAGGGGGCTGAAAGAGGGGAGCGATGATTCTTACATGGGCCTGTATGCTGGAGGAGGCTGAAAGAGGGAAGCAATGATTCTTACATGGGACTGTATGCTGGAGGGGCTGAAAGAGGGGAGCAATGATTCTTACATCGGACTGTATGCTGGAGGGGCTGAAAGAGGGGAGTGATGATTCTTACATGGGACTGTATGCTGGAGGGTCTGAGAGGGGAGCAATGATTCTTACATGGGACTGTATGCTGGAGGGGCTGAGAGAGGGGAGCAATGATTCTTACATGAAACTGTATGCTGGAGGAGGCTGATAGAGGGGAGCAATGATTCTTACATGGGACTGTATGCTGGATGAGGCTGATAGAGGGGAGCAATGATTCTTACATGGGACTGTATGCTGGAGGAGGCTGAAAGAGGGGAGCGATGATTCTTACATGGGACTGTATGCTGGAGGAGGCTGAAAGAGGGGAGCGCTGATTCTTACATGGGACTGTATGATGGAGGAGGCTGAAAGAGGGGAGCGATGATTCTTACATGGGACTGTATGGTGGAGGGGGCTGAGAGAGGGAGCGATGATTCTTACATGGGACTGTATGCTGGAGGAGGCTGAAAGAGGGAAGCAATGATTCTTACATGGGACTGTATGCTGGAGGGGCTGAAAGAGGGGAGCGATGATTCTTACATAGGACTGTATGCTGGAGTAGGCTGAAAGAGGGGAGCGCTGATTCTTACAATGGACTGTATGCTGGAGGTGGCTGAAAGAGGGGAGCGATGATTCTTACATGGGACTGTATGCTGGAGGGGGCTGAGAGAGGGGAGCGATGATTCTTACATGGGACTGTATCCTGGAGGGGGCTGAGAGAGGGGAGCGATGATTCTTACACGGGACTGTATGCTGGAGGGTCTGAGAGAGGGGAGCAATGATTCTTACATGGGACTGTATGCTGGAGGGGCTGAGAGAGGGGAGCAATGATTCTTACATGGGACTGTATGCTGGAGGGGGCTGAAAGAGGGGAGCGATGATTCTTACATGGGCCTGTATGCTGGAGGAGGCTGAAAGAGGGAAGCAATGATTCTTACATGGGACTGTATGCTGGAGGGGCTGAAAGAGGGGAGCAATGATTCTTACATCGGACTGTATGCTGGAGGGGCTGAAAGAGGGGAGCAATGATTCTTACATGGGACTGTATGCTGGAGGGGCTGAGAGAGGGGAGCAATGATTCTTACATGAGACTGTATGCTGGAGGAGGCTGATAGAGGGGAGCAATGATTCTTACATGGGACTGTATGCTGGATGAGGCTGATAGAGGGGAGCAATGATTCTTACATGGGACTGTATGCTGGAGGAGGCTGAAAGAGGGGAGCGATGATTCTTACATGGGACTGTATGCTGGAGGAGGCTGAAAGAGGGGAGCGCTGATTCTTACATGGGACTGTATGATGGAGGAGGCTGAAAGAGGGGAGCGATGATTCTTACATGGGACTGTATGGTGGAGGGGGCTGAGAGAGGGAGCGATGATTCTTACATGGGACTGTATGCTGGAGGAGGCTGAAAGAGGGAAGCAATGATTCTTACATGGGACTGTATGCTGGAGGGGCTGAAAGAGGGGAGCGATGATTCTTACATAGGACTATATGCTGGAGTAGGCTGAAAGAGGGGAGCGCTGATTCTTACAATGGACTGTATCCTGGAGGGGGCTGAGAGAGGGGAGCGATGATTCTTACACGGGACTGTATGCTGGAGGGTCTGAGAGAGGGGAGCAATGATTCTTACATGGGACTGTATGCTGGAGGGGCTGAGAGAGGGGAGCAATGATTCTTACATGGGACTGTATGCTGGAGGAGGCTGAAAGATGGGAGCGATGATTCTTACATGGGACTGTATGCTGGAGGGGGCTGAAAGAGGGGAGCAATGATTCTTACATGGGACTGTATGCTGGAGGAGACTGAAAGAGGGAGCGATGATTCTTACATGGGACTGTATGCTGGAGGAGGCTGAAAGAGGGAGCGATGATTCTTACATGGGACTGTATGCTGGAGGGGGCTGAAAGAGGAGAGCGATGATTCTTAGATGGGACTGTATGCTGGAGGAGGCTGAAACAGGGGAGCGCTGATTATTACATGTGACTGTATGCTGGAGGAGGCTGAAATAGGGAGCGATGATTCTTACATGGGACTGTATACTGGAGAAGGCTGAAAGAGGGAGCGATAATTCTTACATGGGACTGTATACTGGAGGGGGCTGAAAGAGGGGAGCGATGATTCTTACATGGGACTGTATGGTGGAGGGGGCTGAGAGAGGGAGCGGTGATTCTTACATGGGACTGTATGCTGGAGGAGGCTGATAGAGGGGAGCAATGATTCTTACATGGGACTGTATGCTGGAGGGGGCTGAAAGAGGAGAGCGATGATTCTTAGATGGGACTGTATGCTGGAGGAGGCTGAAACAGGGGAGCGCTGATTATTACATGGGACTGTATGCTGGAGGAGGCTGAAATAGGGAGCGATGATTCTTACATGGGACTGTATACTGGAGGAGGCTGAAAGAGGGAGCGATAATTCTTACATGGGACTGTATACTGGAGGGGGCTGAAAGAGGGGAGCGATGATTCTTACATGGGACTGTATGCTGGAGGAGGCTGAAAGAGGGGAGCAATAATTCTTACATGGGACTGTATGCTGGAGGTGGCTGAAAGAGGGAAGCAATGATTCTTGCATGGGACTGTATGCTGGAGGTGTCTGAAAGAGGGAAGCGATGATTCTTGCATGGGACTGTATGCTGGAGGTGGCTGAAAGAGGGGAGTGATGATTCTTACATGGGACTGTATGCTGGAGGGCCTGAGAGAGTGGAGCAATGATTCTTACATGGGACTGTATGCTGGAGGAGGCTGAAAGAGGGGAGCAATGATTCTTACATGGGACTGTATGCTGGAGGTGGCTGAAAGAGGGAAGCAATGATTATTACATGGGACTGTATGCTGGAGGTGGCTGAAAGAGGGGAGCGATGATTCTTACATGGGACTGTATACTGGAGGGGGCTGAAAGAGAGGGGAGCGATAATTCTTACATGGGACTGTATACTGGAGGGGGCTGAAAGTGGGGAGCGATGCTTCTTACATGGGACTGTATGGTGGAGGGGGCTGAGAGAGGGAGCGATGATTCTTACATGGGACTGTATGCTGGAGGAGGCTGATAGAGGGGAGCAATGATTCTTACATGGGACTGTATGCTGGAGGGGGCTGAAAGAGGGGAGCAATAATTCTTACATGGGACTGTATGCTGGAGGGGGCTGAAAGAGGGGACCGATGATTCTCACATGGGATTGTATACTGGAGGGGGCTGAAAGAGGGGAGCGATGATTCTTACATGGGACTGTATGCTGGAGGTGGCTGAAAGAGGGAAGCGATGATTCTTGCATGGGACTGTATGCTGGAGGGGACTGAAAGAGGGGAGCGATGATTCTTACATGGGACTGTATGCTGGAGGTGGCTGAAAGAGGGAAGCGATGATTCTTGCATGGGACTGTATGCTGGAGGGGACTGAAAGAGGGGAGCGATGATTCTTACATGGGACTGTATGCTGGAGGTGGCTGAAAGAGGGGAGTGATGATTCTTACATGGGACTGTATGCTGGAGGGCCTGAGAGAGTGGAGCAATGATTCTTACATGGGACTGTATGCTGGAGGGGCTAAAAGAGGGGAGCAATGATTCTTACATCGGACTGTATGCTGGAGGGGCTGAAAGAGGGGAGTGATGATTCTTACATGGGACTGTATGCTGGAGGGTCTGAGAGGGGAGCAATGATTCTTACATGGGACTGTATGCTGGAGAGGCTGAGAGAGGGGAGCAATGATTCTTACATGAGACTGTATGCTGGAGGAGGCTGATAGAGGGGAGCAATGATTCTTACATGGGACTGTATGCTGGATGAGGCTGATAGAGGGGAGCAATGATTCTTACATGGGACTGTATGCTGGAGGAGGCTGAAAGAGGGGAGCGATGATTCTTACATGGGACTGTATGCTGGAGGAGGCTGAAAGAGGGGAGCGCTGATTCTTACATGGGACTGTATGATGGAGGAGGCTGAAAGAGGGGAGCGATGAGTCTTACATGGGACTGTATGCTGGAGGAGGCTGAAAGAGGGAAGCAATGATTCTTACATGGGACTGTATTCTGGAGGGGCTGAAAGAGGGGAGCGATGATTCTTACATAGGACTGTATGCTGGAGTAGGCTGAAAGAGGGGAGCGCTGATTCTTACAATGGACTGTATGCTGGAGGTGGCTGAAAGAGGGGAGCGATGATTCTTACATGGGACTGTATGCTGGAGGGGGCTGAGAGAGGGGAGCGATGATTCTTACATGGGACTGTATCCTGGAGGGGGCTGAGAGAGGGGAGCGATGATTCTTACACGGGTCTGTATGCTGGAGGGTCTGAGAGAGGGGAGCAATGATTCTTACATGGGACTGTATGCTGGAGGGGCTGAGAGAGGGGAACAATGATTCTTACATGGGACTGTATGCTGGAGGAGGCTGAAAGATGGGAGCGATGATTCTTACATGGGACTGTATGCTGGAGGGGGCTGAAAGAGGGGAGCAATGATTCTTACATGGGACTGTATGCTGGAGGAGACTGAAAGAGGGAGCGATGATTCTTACATGGGACTGTATGCTGGAGGAGGCTGAAAGAGGGAGCGATGATTCTTACATGGGACTGTATGCTGGAGGGGGCTGAAAGAGGAGAGCGATGATTCTTAGATGGGACTGTATGCTGGAGGAGGCTGAAACAGGGGAGCGCTGATTATTACATGTGACTGTATGCTGGAGGAGGCTGAAATAGGGAGCGATGATTCTTACATGGGACTGTATACTGGAGGAGGCTGAAAGAGGGAGCGATAATTCTTACATGGGACTGTATACTGGAGGGGGCTGAAAGAGGGGAGCGATGATTCTTACATGGGACTGTATGCTGGAGGAGGCTGAAAGAGGGGAGCAATAATTCTTACATGGGACTGTATGCTGGAGGGGGCTGAAAGAGGGGAGCGATGATTCTTATATGGGACTGTATGCTGGAGTAGGCTGAAAGAGGGAGCGATGATTCTTACATGGGACTGTATGCTGGAGGGGGCTGAAAGAGGGGAGCGATGATTCTTACATGGGACTGTATGGTGGAGGGGGCTGAGAGAGGGAGCGATGATTCTTACATGGGACTGTATGCTGGAGGAGGCTGAAAGAGGGAAGCAATAATTCTTACATTGGACTGTATGCTGGAGGGTCTGAGAGAGGGGAGCAATGATTCTTACATGGGACTGTATGCTGGAGGAGGCTGATAGAGGGGAGCAATGATTCTTACATGGGACTGTATGCTGGAGGAGGCTGAAAGAGGGAGCAATGATTCTTACATGGGACTGTATGCTGGAGGGGCTGAAAGAGGGGAGCGATGATTCTTACATGGGCCTGTATGCTGGAGGAGGCTGAAAGAGGGAAGCAATGATTCTTACATGGGACTGTATGCTGGAGGGGCTGAAAGAGGGGAGCAATGATTCTTACATCGGACTGTATGCTGGAGGGGCTGAAAGAGGGGAGTGATGATTCTTACATGGGACTGTATGCTGGAGGGTCTGAGAGGGGAGCAATGATTCTTACATGGGACTGTATGCTGGAGGGGCTGAGAGAGGGGAGCAATGATTCTTACATGGGACTGTATGCTGGAGGAGGCTGATAGAGGGGAGCAATGATTCTTACATGGGACTGTATGCTGGATGAGGCTGATAGAGGGGAGCAATGATTCTTACATGGGACTGTATGCTGGAGGAGGCTGAAAGAGGGGAGCGATGATTCTTACATGGGACTGTATGCTGGAGGAGGCTGAAAGAGGGGAGCGCTGATTCTTACATGGGACTGTATGATGGAGGAGGCTGAAAGAGGGAGGGATGATTCATACATGGGACTGTATGCTGGAGGAGGCTGAAAGAGGGGAGCGATGATTCTTACATGGGACTGTATGCTGGAGGGGCTGAAAGAGGGGAGCGATGATTCTTACATGGGACTGTATGATGGAGGAGGCTGAAAGAGGGAGGGATGATTCATACATGGGACTGTATGCTGGAGGAGGCTGAAAGAGGGGAGCGATGATTCTTACATGGGACTGTATCCTGGAGGGGGCTGAGAGAGGGGAGCAATGATTCTTACATGGGACTGTATGCTGGAGGAGGCTGAAAGAGGGGAGCGATGATTCTTACATGGGACTGTATGCTGGAGGAGGCTGAAAGAGGGGAGCGCTGATTCTTACATGGGACTGTATGATGGAGGAGGCTGAAAGAGGGGAGCGATGATTCTTACATGGGACTGTATGGTGGAGGGGGCTGAGAGAGGGAGCGATGATTCTTACATGGGACTGTATGCTGGAGGAGGCTGAAAGAGGGAAGCAATGATTCTTACATGGGACTGTATGCTGGAGGGGCTGAAAGAGGGGAGCGATGATTCTTACATAGGACTGTATGCTGGAGTAGGCTGAAAGAGGGGAGCGCTGATTCTTACAATGGACTGTATGCTGGAGGTGGCTGAAAGAGGGGAGCGATGATTCTTACATGGGACTGTATGCTGGAGGGGGCTGAGAGAGGGGAGCGATGATTCTTACATGGGACTGTATCCTGGAGGGGGCTGAGAGAGGGGAGCGATGATTCTTACACGGGACTGTATGCTGGAGGGTCTGAGAGAGGGGAGCAATGATTCTTACATGGGACTGTATGCTGGAGGGGCTGAGAGAGGGGAGCAATGATTCTTACATGGGACTGTATGCTGGAGGAGGCTGAAAGATGGGAGCGATGATTCTTACATGGGACTGTATGCTGGAGGGGGCTGAAAGAGGGGAGCAATGATTCTTACATGGGACTGTATGCTGGAGGAGACTGAAAGAGGGAGCGATGATTCTTACATGGGACTGTATGCTGGAGGAGGCTGAAAGAGGGAGCGATGATTCTTACATGGGACTGTATGCTGGAGGGGGCTGAAAGAGGAGAGCGATGATTCTTAGATGGGACTGTATGCTGGAGGGGCTGAGAGAGGGGAGCAATGATTCTTACATGAGACTGTATGCTGGAGGAGGCTGATAGAGGGGAGCAATGATTCTTACATGGGACTGTATGCTGGATGAGGCTGATAGAGGGGAGCAATGATTCTTACATGGGACTGTATGCTGGAGGAGGCTGAAAGAGGGGAGCGATGATTCTTACATGGGACTGTATGCTGGAGGAGGCTGAAAGAGGGGAGCGCTGATTCTTACATGGGACTGTATGATGGAGGAGGCTGAAAGAGGGGAGCGATGATTCTTACATGGGACTGTATGGTGGAGGGGGCTGAGAGAGGGAGCGATGATTCTTACATGGGACTGTATGCTGGAGGAGGCTGAAAGAGGGAAGCAATGATTCTTACATGGGACTGTATGCTGGAGGGGCTGAAAGAGGGGAGCGATGATTCTTACATAGGACTGTATGCTGGAGTAGGCTGAAAGAGGGGAGCGCTGATTCTTACAATGGACTGTATGCTGGAGGTGGCTGAAAGAGGGGAGCGATGATTCTTACATGGGACTGTATGCTGGAGGGGGCTGAGAGAGGGGAGCGATGATTCTTACATGGGACTGTATCCTGGAGGGGGCTGAGAGAGGGGAGCGATGATTCTTACACGGGACTGTATGCTGGAGGGTCTGAGAGAGGGGAGCAATGATTCTTACATGGGACTGTATGCTGGAGGGGCTGAGAGAGGGGAGCAATGATTCTTACATGGGACTGTATGCTGGAGGAGGCTGAAAGAGGGGAGCGATGATTCTTACATGGGACTGTATGCTGGAGGAGGCTGAAAGAGGGGAGCGCTGATTCTTACATGGGACTGTATGATGGAGGAGGCTGAAAGAGGGGAGCGATGATTCTTACATGGGACTGTATGGTGGAGGGGGCTGAGAGAGGGAGCGATGATTCTTACATGGGACTGTATGCTGGAGGAGGCTGAAAGAGGGAAGCAATGATTCTTACATGGGACTGTATGCTGGAGGGGCTGAAAGAGGGGAGCGATGATTCTTACATAGGACTGTATGCTGGAGTAGGCTGAAAGAGGGGAGCGCTGATTCTTACAATGGACTGTATGCTGGAGGTGGCTGAAAGAGGGGAGCGATGATTCTTACATGGGACTGTATGCTGGAGGGGGCTGAGAGAGGGGAGCGATGATTCTTACATGGGACTGTATCCTGGAGGGGGCTGAGAGAGGGGAGCGATGATTCTTACACGGGACTGTATGCTGGAGGGTCTGAGAGAGGGGAGCAATGATTCTTACATGGGACTGTATGCTGGAGGGGCTGAGAGAGGGGAGCAATGATTCTTACATGGGACTGTATGCTGGAGGAGGCTGAAAGATGGGAGCGATGATTCTTACATGGGACTGTATGCTGGAGGGGGCTGAAAGAGGGGAGCAATGATTCTTACATGGGACTGTATGCTGGAGGAGACTGAAAGAGGGAGCGATGATTCTTACATGGGACTGTATGCTGGAGGAGGCTGAAAGAGGGAGCGATGATTCTTACATGGGACTGTATGCTGGAGGGGGCTGAAAGAGGAGAGCGATGATTCTTAGATGGGACTGTATGCTGGAGGGGCTGAGAGAGGGGAGCAATGATTCTTACATGAGACTGTATGCTGGAGGAGGCTGATAGAGGGGAGCAATGATTCTTACATGGGACTGTATGCTGGATGAGGCTGATAGAGGGGAGCAATGATTCTTACATGGGACTGTATGCTGGAGGAGGCTGAAAGAGGGGAGCGATGATTCTTACATGGGACTGTATGCTGGAGGAGGCTGAAAGAGGGGAGCGCTGATTCTTACATGGGACTGTATGATGGAGGAGGCTGAAAGAGGGGAGCGATGATTCTTACATGGGACTGTATGGTGGAGGGGGCTGAGAGAGGGAGCGATGATTCTTACATGGGACTGTATGCTGGAGGAGGCTGAAAGAGGGAAGCAATGATTCTTACATGGGACTGTATGCTGGAGGGGCTGAAAGAGGGGAGCGATGATTCTTACATAGGACTGTATGCTGGAGTAGGCTGAAAGAGGGGAGCGCTGATTCTTACAATGGACTGTATGCTGGAGGTGGCTGAAAGAGGGGAGCGATGATTCTTACATGGGACTGTATGCTGGAGGGGGCTGAGAGAGGGGAGCGATGATTCTTACATGGGACTGTATCCTGGAGGGGGCTGAGAGAGGGGAGCGATGATTCTTACACGGGACTGTATGCTGGAGGGTCTGAGAGAGGGGAGCAATGATTCTTACATGGGACTGTATGCTGGAGGGGCTGAGAGAGGGGAGCAATGATTCTTACATGGGACTGTATGCTGGAGGAGGCTGAAAGATGGGAGCGATGATTCTTACATGGGACTGTATGCTGGAGGAGGCTGAAAGAGGGGAGCGCTGATTCTTACATGGGACTGTATGATGGAGGAGGCTGAAAGAGGGGAGCGATGATTCTTACATGGGACTGTATGGTGGAGGGGGCTGAGAGAGGGAGCGATGATTCTTACATGGGACTGTATGCTGGAGGAGGCTGAAAGAGGGAAGCAATGATTCTTACATGGGACTGTATGCTGGAGGGGCTGAAAGAGGGGAGCGATGATTCTTACATAGGACTGTATGCTGGAGTAGGCTGAAAGAGGGGAGCGCTGATTCTTACAATGGACTGTATGCTGGAGGTGGCTGAAAGAGGGGAGCGATGATTCTTACATGGGACTGTATGCTGGAGGGGGCTGAGAGAGGGGAGCGATGATTCTTACATGGGACTGTATCCTGGAGGGGGCTGAGAGAGGGGAGCGATGATTCTTACACGGGACTGTATGCTGGAGGGTCTGAGAGAGGGGAGCAATGATTCTTACATGGGACTGTATGCTGGAGGGGCTGAGAGAGGGGAGCAATGATTCTTACATGGGACTGTATGCTGGAGGAGGCTGAAAGATGGGAGCGATGATTCTTACATGGGACTGTATGCTGGAGGGGGCTGAAAGAGGGGAGCAATGATTCTTACATGGGACTGTATACTGGAGGAGACTGAAAGAGGGAGCGATGATTCTTACATGGGACTGTATGCTGGAGGAGGCTGAAAGAGGGAGCGATGATTCTTACATGGGACTGTATGCTGGAGGGGGCTGAAAGAGGAGAGCGATGATTCTTAGATGGGACTGTATGCTGGAGGAGGCTGAAACAGGGGAGCGCTGATTATTACATGTGACTGTATGCTGGAGGAGGCTGAAATAGGGAGCGATGATTCTTACATGGGACTGTATACTGGAGAAGGCTGAAAGAGGGAGCGATAATTCTTACATGGGACTGTATACTGGAGGGGGCTGAAAGAGGGGAGCGATGATTCTTACATGGGACTGTATGGTGGAGGGGGCTGAGAGAGGGAGCGGTGATTCTTACATGGGACTGTATGCTGGAGGAGGCTGATAGAGGGGAGCAATGATTCTTACATGGGACTGTATGCTGGAGGGGGCTGAAAGAGGAGAGCGATGATTCTTAGATGGGTCTGTATGCTGGAGGAGGCTGAAACAGGGGAGCGCTGATTATTACATGGGACTGTATGCTGGAGGAGGCTGAAATAGGGAGCGATGATTCTTACATGGGACTGTATACTGGAGGAGGCTGAAAGAGGGAGCGATAATTCTTACATGGGACTGTATACTGGAGGGGGCTGAAAGAGGGGAGCGATGATTCTTACATGGGACTGTATGCTGGAGGAGGCTGAAAGAGGGGAGCAATAATTCTTACATGGGACTGTATGCTGGAGGTGGCTGAAAGAGGGAAGCAATGATTCTTGCATGGGACTGTATGCTGGAGGTGTCTGAAAGAGGGAAGCGATGATTCTTGCATGGGACTGTATGCTGGAGGTGGCTGAAAGAGGGGAGTGATGATTCTTACATGGGACTGTATGCTGGAGGGCCTGAGAGAGTGGAGCAATGATTCTTACATGGGACTGTATGCTGGAGGAGGCTGAAAGAGGGGAGCAATGATTCTTACATGGGACTGTATGCTGGAGGTGGCTGAAAGAGGGAAGCAATGATTATTACATGGGACTGTATGCTGGAGGTGGCTGAAAGAGGGGAGCGATGATTCTTACATGGGACTGTATGCTGGAGGGGGCTGAAAGAGAGGGGAGCGATAATTCTTACATGGGACTGTATACTGGAGGGGGCTGAAAGTGGGGAGCGATGCTTCTTACATGGGACTGTATGGTGGAGGGGGCTGAGAGAGGGAGCGATGATTCTTACATGGGACTGTATGCTGGAGGAGGCTGATAGAGGGGAGCAATGATTCTTACATGGGACTGTATGCTGGAGGGGGCTGAAAGAGGGGAGCAATAATTCTTACATGGGACTGTATGCTGGAGGGGGCTGAAAGAGGGGACCGATGATTCTCACATGGGATTGTATGCTGGAGGGGGCTGAAAGAGGGGAGCGATGATTCTTACATGGGACTGTATGCTGGAGGTGGCTGAAAGAGGGAAGCGATGATTCTTGCATGGGACTGTATGCTGGAGGGGACTGAAAGAGGGGAGCGATGATTCTTACATGGGACTGTATGCTGGAGGTGGCTGAAAGAGGGAAGCGATGATTCTTGCATGGGACTGTATGCTGGAGGGGACTGAAAGAGGGGAGCGATGATTCTTACATGGGACTGTATGCTGGAGGTGGCTGAAAGAGGGGAGTGATGATTCTTACATGGGACTGTATGCTGGAGGGCCTGAGAGAGTGGAGCAATGATTCTTACATGGGACTGTATGCTGGAGGAGGCTGAAAGAGGGGAGCAATGATTCTTACATGGGACTGTATGCTGGAGGTGGCTGAAAGAGGGAAGCAATGATTATTACATGGGACTGTATGCTGGAGGTGGCTGAAAGAGGGGAGCGATGATTCTTACATGGGACTGTATGCTGGAGGGGGCTGAAAGAGGGGAGCGATGATTCTTACATGGGCCTGTATGCTGGAGGAGGCTGAAAGAGGGAAGCAATGATTCTTACATGGGACTGTATGCTGGAGGGGCTGAAAGAGGGGAGAAATGATTCTTACATCGGACTGTATGCTGGAGGGGCTGAAAGAGGGGAGTGATGATTCTTACATGGGACTGTATGCTGGAGGGTCTGAGAGGGGAGCAATGATTCTTACATGGGACTGTATGCTGGAGAGGCTGAGAGAGGGGAGCAATGATTCTTACATGAGACTGTATGCTGGAGGAGGCTGATAGAGGGGAGCAATGATTCTTACATGGGACTGTATGCTGGATGAGGCTGATAGAGGGGAGCAATGATTCTTACATGGGACTGTATGCTGGAGGAGGCTGAAAGAGGGGAGCGATGATTCTTACATGGGACTGTATGCTGGAGGAGGCTGAAAGAGGGGAGCGCTGATTCTTACATGGGACTGTATGATGGAGGAGGCTGAAAGAGGGGAGCGATGATTCTTACATGGGACTGTATGGTGGAGGGGCTGAGAGAGGGAGCGATGATTCTTACATGGGACTGTATGCTGGAGGAGGCTGAAAGAGGGAAGCAATGATTCTTACATGGGACTGTATTCTGGAGGGGCTGAAAGAGGGGAGCGATGATTCTTACATAGGACTGTATGCTGGAGTAGGCTGAAAGAGGGGAGCGCTGATTCTTACAATGGACTGTATGCTGGAGGTGGCTGAAAGAGGGGAGCGATGATTCTTACATGGGACTGTATGCTGGAGGGGGCTGAGAGAGGGGAGCGATGATTCTTACATGGGACTGTATCCTGGAGGGGGCTGAGAGAGGGGAGCGATGATTCTTACACGGGTCTGTATGCTGGAGGGTCTGAGAGAGGGGAGCAATGATTCTTACATGGGACTGTATGCTGGAGGGGCTGAGAGAGGGGAACAATGATTCTTACATGGGACTGTATGCTGGAGGAGGCTGAAAGATGGGAGCGATGATTCTTACATGGGACTGTATGCTGGAGGGGGCTGAAAGAGGGGAGCAATGATTCTTACATGGGACTGTATGCTGGAGGAGACTGAAAGAGGGAGCGATGATTCTTACATGGGACTGTATGCTGGAGGAGGCTGAAAGAGGGAGCGATGATTCTTACATGGGACTGTATGCTGGAGGGGGCTGAAAGAGGAGAGCGATGATTCTTAGATGGGACTGTATGCTGGAGGAGGCTGAAACAGGGGAGCGCTGATTATTACATGTGACTGTATGCTGGAGGAGGCTGAAATAGGGAGCGATGATTCTTACATGGGACTGTATACTGGAGGAGGCTGAAAGAGGGAGCGATAATTCTTACATGGGACTGTATACTGGAGGGGGCTGAAAGAGGGGAGCGATGATTCTTACATGGGACTGTATGGTGGAGGGGGCTGAGAGAGGGAGCGGTGATTCTTACATGGGACTGTATGCTGGAGGAGGCTGATAGAGGGGAGCAATGATTCTTACATGGGACTGTATGCTGGAGGGGGCTGAAAGAGGAGAGCGATGATTCTTAGATGGGACTGTATGCTGGAGGAGGCTGAAACAGGGGAGCGCTGATTATTACATGGGACTGTATACTGGAGGAGGCTGAAAGAGGGAGCGATAATTCTTACATGGGACTGTATACTGGAGGGGGCTGAAAGAGGGGAGCGATGATTCTTACATGGGACTGTATGCTGGAGGAGGCTGAAAGAGGGGAGCAATAATTCTTACATGGGACTGTATGCTGGAGGGGGCTGAAAGAGGGGAGCGATGATTCTTATATGGGACTGTATGGTGGAGGGGGCTGAGAGAGGGAGCGATGATTCTTACATGGGACTGTATGCTGGAGGAGGCTGAAAGAGGGAAGCAATAATTCTTACATTGGACTGTATGCTGGAGGGTCTGAGAGAGGGGAGCAATGATTCTTACATGGGACTGTATGCTGGAGGAGGCTGATAGAGGGGAGCAATGATTCTTACATGGGACTGTATGCTGGAGGAGGCTGAAAGAGGGAGCAATGATTCTTACATGGGACTGTATGCTGGAGGGGCTGAAAGAGGTGAGCGATGATTCTTACATGGGCCTGTATGCTGGAGGAGGCTGAAAGAGGGAAGCAATGATTCTTACATGGGACTGTATGCTGGAGGGGCTGAAAGAGGGGAGCAATGATTCTTACATCGGACTGTATGCTGGATGAGGCTGATAGAGGGGAGCAATGATTCTTACATGGGACTGTATGCTGGAGGAGGCTGAAAGAGGGGAGCGATGATTCTTACATGGGACTGTATGATGGAGGAGGCTGAAAGAGGGAGGGATGATTCATACATGGGACTGTATGCTGGAGGAGGCTAAAAGAGGGGAGCGATGATTCTTACATGGGACTGTATGCTGGAGGAGGCTAAAAGAGGGGAGCGATGATTCTTACATGGGACTGTATGCTGGAGGTGGCTGAAAGAGGGGAGCGATGATTCTTACATGGGACTGTATGCTGGAGGGGGCTGAAAGGGGAGCGATGATTCTTACATGGGACTGTATGCTGGAGGGGCTGAAATAGGGGAGCGCTGATTATTATATGGGACTGTATGCTGGAGGTGGCTGAAAGAGGGGAGCGATGATTCTTAGATGGGACTGTATGCTGGAGGAGGCTGAAACAGGGAGCGCTGATTCTTACATGGGACTGTATGCTGGAGGAGGCTGAAACAGGGGAGCGATGATTCTTACATGGGACTGTATGCTGGAGGAGGCTGAAAGAGGGAGCGCTGATTCTTACATGGGACTGTATGCTGGAGGAGGCTGAAAGAGGGAGGGATGATTCATACATGGGACTCTATGCTGGAGGAGGCTGAAAGAGGGGAGCGATGATTCTTATATGGGACTGTATGCTGGAGTAGGCTGAAAGAGGGGAGCAATGATTCTTACATGGGACTGTATGCTGGAGGTGGCTGAAAGAGGGGAGCGATGATTCTTACATGGGACTGTATGCTGGAGGGGGCTGAGAGAGGGGAGCGATGATTCTTACATGGGACTGTATGCTGGAGGGGGCTGAAAGAGGGGAGCAATGATTCTTACATGGGACTGTATGCTGGAGGAGACTGAAAGAGGGAGCGATGATTCTTACATGGGACTGTATGCTGGAGGAGGCTGAAAGAGGGAGCGATGATTCTTACATGGGACTGTATGCTGGAGGGGGCTGAAAGAGGAGAGCGATGATTCAAGGATGGGACTGTATGCTGGAGGAGGCTGAAATAGGGAGCGATGATTCTTACATGGGACTGTATACTGGAGGAGGCTGAAAGAGGGAGCGATAATTCTTACATGGGACTGTATACTGGAGGGGGCTGAAAGAGGGGAGCGATGATTCTTACATGGGACTGTATGGTGGAGGGGGCTGAGAGAGGGAGCGGTGATTCTTACATGGGACTGTATGCTGGAGGAGGCTGATAGAGGGGAGCAATGATTCTTACATGGGACTGTATGCTTGAGGAGGCTGAAAGAGGGAGGGATGATTCATACATGGGACTTTATGCTGGAGGAGGCTGAAAGAGGGGAGCGATGATTCTTATAAGGGACTGTATGCTGGAGTAGGCTGAAAGAGGGAGCGATGATTCTTACATGGGACTGTATGCTGGAGGGCCTGAGAGAGGGGAGCAATGATTCTTACATGGGACTGTATGCTGGAGGAGGCTGAAAGAGGGGAGCAATGATTCTTACATGGGACTGTATGCTGGAGGTGGCTGAAAGAGGGAAGCAATGATTATTACATGGGACTGTATGCTGGAGGTGGCTGAAAGAGGGGAGCGATGATTCTTACATGGGACTGTATGCTGGAGGGGGCTGAAAGAGGGGAGCGATAATTCTTACATGGGACTGTATACTGGAGGGGGCTGAAAGAGGGGAGCGATGATTCTTACATGGGACTGTATGGTGGAGGGGGCTTAGAGAGGGAGCGATGATTCTTACATGGGACTGTATGCTGGAGGAGGCTGAAAGAGGGAAGCAATGATTCTTACATGGGACTGTATGCTGGAGGAGGCTGAAAGAGGGGAGCAATGATTCTTACATGGGACTGTATGCTGGAGGTGGCTGAAAGAGGGAAGCGATGATTATTACATGGGACTGTATGCTGGAGGTGGCTGAAAGAGGGGAGCGATGATTCTTACATGGGACTGTATGCTGGAGGGGGCTGAAAGAGGGGAGCGATAATTCTTACATGGGACTGTATACTGGAGGGGGCTGAAAGAGGGGAGCGATGATTCTTACATGGGACTGTATGGTGGAGGGGGCTGAGAGAGGGAGCGATGATTCTTACATGGGACTGTATGCTGGAGGAGGCTGATAGAGGGGAGCAATGATTCTTACATGGGACTGTACGCTGGAGGAGGCTGAAAGAGGGAGCGATGATTCTTACATGGGACTGTATGCTGGAGGGGCTGAAAGAGGGGAGCGATTCTTACATGGGACTGTATGCTTGAGGAGGCTGAAAGAGGGAGGGATGATTCATACATGGGACTCTATGCTGGAGGAGGCTGAAAGAGGGGAGCGATAATTCTTATAAGGGACTGTATGCTGGAGTAGGCTGAAAGAGGGAGCGATGATTCTTACATGGGACTGTATGCTGGAGGGGGCTGAAAGAGGGGAGCAATGATTCTTACATGGGACTGTATGCTGGAGGAGGCTGATAGAGGGGAGCAATGATTCTTACATGGGACTGTATGCTGGAGGGGGCTGAAAGAGGGGAGCGATGATTCTTACATGGGACTGTATACTGGAGGGGGCTGAAAGAGGGGAGCGATGATTCTTACATGGGACTGTATGCTGGAGGAGGCTGAAAGAGGGGAGCAATAATTCTTACATGGGACTGTATGCTGGAGGAGGCTGATAGAGGGGAGCAATGATTCTTACATGGGACTGTATGCTGGAGGGGGCTGAAAGAGGGGACCGATGATTCTCACATGGGATTGTATGCTGGAGGGGGCTGAAAGAGGGGAGCGATGATTCTTACATGGGACTGTATGCTGGAGGTGGCTGAAAGAGGGAAGCGATGATTCTTGCATGGGACTGTATGCTGGAGGGGACTGAAAGAGGGGAGCAATGATTCTTACATGGGACTGTATGCTGGAGGAGGCTGATAGAGGGGAGCAATGATTCTTACATGGGACTGTATGCTGGAGGGGGCTGAAAGAGGGGACCGATGATTCTCACATGGGATTGTATGCTGGAGGGGGCTGAAAGAGGGGAGCGATGATTCTTACATGGGACTGTATGCTGGAGGTGGCTGAAAGAGGGAAGCGATGATTCTTGCATGGGACTGTATGCTGGAGGGGACTGAAAGAGGGGAGCGATGATTCTTACATGGGACTGTATGCTGGAGGTGGCTGAAAGAGGGGAGTGATGATTCTTACATGGGACTGTATGCTGGAGGGCCTGAGAGAGTGGAGAAATGATTCTTACATGGGACTGTATGCTGGAGGAGGCTGAAAGAGGGGAGCAATGATTCTTACATGGGACTGTATGCTGGAGGTGGCTGAAAGAGGGAAGCAATGATTATTACATGGGACTGTATGCTGGAGGTGGCTGAAAGAGGGGAGCGATGATTCTTACATGGGACTGTATGCTGGAGGGGGCTGAAAGAGGGGAGCGATAATTCTTACATGGGACTGTATACTGGAGGGGGCTGAAAGTGGGGAGCGATGCTTCTTACATGGGACTGTATGGTGGAGGGGGCTGAGAGAGGGAGCGATGATTCTTACATGGGACTGTATGCTGGAGGAGGCTGATAGAGGGGAGCAATGATTCTTACATGGGACTGTATGCTGGAGGGGGCTGAAAGAGGGGAGCGATGATTCTTACATGGGACTGTATGCTGGAGGAGGCTGAAAGAGGGGAGCGATGATTCTTACATGGGACTGTATGCTGGAGGGGGCTGAAAGAGGGGAGCGATTATTCTTACATGGGACTGTATACTGGAGGGGGCTGAAAGAGGGGAGCGATGATTCTTGCATGGGACTGTATCCTGGAGGTGGCTGAAAGAGGGGAGCGATGATTCTTACATGGGACTGTATGCTGGAGGGCCTGAGAGAGGGGAGCAATGATTCTTACATGGGACTGTATGCTGGAGGAGGCTGAAAGAGGGGAGCAATGATTCTTACATGGGACTGTATGCTGGAGGTGGCTGAAAGAGGGGAGCGATGATTCTTACATGGGACTGTATGCTGGAGGGGGCTGAAAGAGGGGAGCGATAATTCTTACATGGGACTGTATACTGGAGGGGGCTGAAAGAGGGGAGCGATGATTCTTACATGGGACTGTATGGTGGAGGGGGCTTGGAGAGGGAGCGATGATTCTTACATGGGACTGTATGCTGGAGGAGGCTGAAAGAGGGAAGCAATGATTCTTACATGGGACTGTATGCTGGAGGAGGCTGAAAGAGGGGAGCAATGATTCTTACATGGGACTGTATGCTGGAGGTGGCTGAAAGAGGGAAGCGATGATTATTACATGGGACTGTATGCTGGAGGTGGCTGAAAGAGGGGAGCGATGATTCTTACATGGGACTGTATGCTGGAGGGGGCTGAAAGAGGGGAGCGATAATTCTTACATGGGACTGTATACTGGAGGGGGCTGAAAGAGGGGAGCGATGATTCTTACATGGGACTGTATGGTGGAGGGGGCTGAGAGAGGGAGCGATGATTCTTACATGGGACTGTATGCTGGAGGAGGCTGATAGAGGGGAGCAATGATTCTTACATGGGACTGTACGCTGGAGGAGGCTGAAAGAGGGAGCGATGATTCTTACATGGGACTGTATGCTGGAGGGGCTGAAAGAGGGGAGCGATGATTCTTACATGGGACTGTATGCTTGAGGAGGCTGAAAGAGGGAGGGATGATTCATACATGGGACTCTATGCTGGAGGAGGCTGAAAGAGGGGAGCGATAATTCTTATAAGGGACTGTATGCTGGAGTAGGCTGAAAGAGGGAGCGATGATTCTTACATGGGACTGTATGCTGGAGGGGGCTGAAAGAGGGGAGCAATGATTCTTACATGGGACTGTATGCTGGAGGAGGCTGATAGAGGGGAGCAATGATTCTTACATGGGACTGTATGCTGGAGGGGGCTGAAAGAGGGGAGCGATGATTCTTACATGGGACTGTATACTGGAGGGGGCTGAAAGAGGGGAGCGATGATTCTTACATGGGACTGTATGCTGGAGGAGGCTGAAAGAGGGGAGCAATAATTCTTACATGGGACTGTATGCTTGAGGAGGCTGAAAGAGGGAGGGATGATTCATACATGGGACTCTATGCTGGAGGAGGCTGAAAGAGGGGAGCGATAATTCTTATAAGGGACTGTATGCTGGAGGGGGCTGAAAGAGGGGACCGATGATTCTCACATGGGATTGTATGCTGGAGGGGGCTGAAAGAGGGGAGCGATGATTCTTACATGGGACTGTATGCTGGAGGTGGCTGAAAGAGGGAAGCGATGATTCTTGCATGGGACTGTATGCTGGAGGGGACTGAAAGAGGGGAGCGATGATTCTTACATGGGACTGTATGCTGGAGGTGGCTGAAAGAGGGGAGTGATGATTCTTACATGGGACTGTATGCTGGAGGGCCTGAGAGAGTGGAGAAATGATTCTTACATGGGACTGTATGCTGGAGGAGGCTGAAAGAGGGGAGCAATGATTCTTACATGGGACTGTATGCTGGAGGTGGCTGAAAGAGGGAAGCAATGATTATTACATGGGACTGTATGCTGGAGGTGGCTGAAAGAGGGGAGCGATGATTCTTACATGGGACTGTATGCTGGAGGGGGCTGAAAGAGGGGAGCGATAATTCTTACATGGGACTGTATACTGGAGGGGGCTGAAAGTGGGGAGCGATGCTTCTTACATGGGACTGTATGGTGGAGGGGGCTGAGAGAGGGAGCGATGATTCTTACATGGGACTGTATGCTGGAGGAGGCTGATAGAGGGGAGCAATGATTCTTACATGGGACTGTATGCTGGAGGGGGCTGAAAGAGGGGAGCGATGATTCTTACATGGGACTGTATGCTGGAGGAGGCTGAAAGAGGGGAGCGATGATTCTTACATGGGACTGTATACTGGAGGGGGCTGAAAGAGGGGAGCAATAATTCTTACATGGGACTGTATACTGGAGGGGGCTGAAAGAGGGGAGCGATGATTCTTACATGGGACTGTATGGTGGAGGGGGCTGAGAGAGGGAGCGATGATTCTTACATGGGACTGTATGCTGGAGGAGGCTGAAAGAGGGAAGCAATGATTCTTACATGGGACTGTATGCTGGAGGAGGCTGAAAGAGGGGAGCAATGATTCTTACATGGGACTGTATGCTGGAGGTGGCTGAAAGAGGGAAGCGATGATTATTACATGGGACTGTATGCTGGAGGGGGCTGAAAGAGGGGAGCGATAATTCTTACATGGGACTGTATACTGGAGGGGGCTGAAAGAGGGGAGCGATGATTCTTACATGGGACTGTATGGTGGAGGGGGCTGAGAGAGGGAGCGATGATTCTTACATGGGACTGTATGCTGGAGGAGGCTGATAGAGGGGAGCAATGATTCTTACATGGGACTGTACGCTGGAGGAGGCTGAAAGAGGGAGCGATGATTCTTACATGGGACTGTATGCTGGAGGGGCTGAAAGAGGGGAGCGATGATTCTTACATGGGACTGTATGCTTGAGGAGGCTGAAAGAGGGAGGGATGATTCATACATGGGACTCTATGCTGGAGGAGGCTGAAAGAGGGGAGCGATAATTCTTATAAGGGACTGTATGCTGGAGTAGGCTGAAAGAGGGAGCGATGATTCTTACATGGGACTGTATGCTGGAGGGGGCTGAAAGAGGGGAGCGATGATTCTTACATGGGACTGTATGGTGGAGGGGGCTGAGAGAGGGAGCGATGATTCTTACATGGGACTGTATGCTGGAGGAGGCTGAAAGAGGAAAGCAATGATTCTTACATGGGACTGTATGCTGGAGGTGGCTGAAAGAGGGAAGCAATGATTATTACATGGGACTGTATGCTGGAGGAGGCTGAAAGAGGGGAGCGATGATTCTTACATGGGACTGTATGCTGGAGGGGGCTGAAAGAGGGGAGCGATGATTCTTGCATGGGACTGTATCCTGGAGGGGGCTGAAAGAGGGGAGCGATGATTCTTGCATGGGACTGTATCCTGGAGGTGGCTGAAAGAGGGGAGCGATGATTCTTACATGGGACTGTATGCTGGAGGGCCTGAGAGAGGGGAGCAATGATTCTTACATGGAACTGTATGCTGGAGGAGGCTGAAAGAGGGGAGCAATGATTCTTACATGGGACTGTATGCTGGAGGGGGCTGAAAGAGGGGAGCGATGATTCTTACATGGGACTGTATGCTGGAGGGGGCTGAAAGAGGGGAGCGATTATTCTTACATGGGACTGTATACTGGAGGGGGCTGAAAGAGGGGAGCGATGATTCTTGCATGGGACTGTATACTGGAGGGGGCTGAAAGAGGGGAGCGGTGATTCTTACATGGGACTGTATGCTGGAGGAGGCTGATAGAGGGGAGCAATGATTCTTACATGGGACTGTATGCTGGAACAGGCTGATAGAGGGGAGCAATGATTCTTACATGGGACTGTATGCTGGAGGAGGCTAAAAGAGGGGAGCGATGATTCTTACATGGGACTGTATGCTGGAGGAGGCTGAAAGAGGGGAGCGCTGATTCTTACATGGGACTGTATGATGGAGGAGGCTGAAAGAGGGAGGGATGATTCATACATGGGACTGTATGCTGGAGGAGGCTGAAAGAGGGGAGCGATGATTCTTACATAGGACTGTATGCTGGAGTAGGCTGAAAGAGGGGAGCGCTGATTATTATATGGGACTGTATGCTGGAGGTGGCTGAAAGAGGGGAGCGATGATTCTTAGATGGGACTGTATGCTGGAGGAGGCTGAAACAGGGAGCGCTGATTCTTACATGGGACTGTATGCTGGAGGAGGCTGAAACAGGGGAGCGCTGATTCTTACATGGGACTGTATGCTGGAGGAAGCTGAAAGAGGGGAGCAATGATTCTTACATGGGACTGTATGCTGGAGGAGTCTGAAAGAGGGGAGCGATGATTCTTACATGGGACTGTATGCTGGAGGAGGCTGAAAGAGGGAGCGCTGATTCTTACATGGGACTGTATGCTGGAGGAGGCTGAAAGAGGGAGGGATGATTCATACATGGGACTCTATGCTGGAGGAGGCTGAAAGAGGGGAGCGATGATTCTTATATGGGACTGTATGCTGGAGTAGGCTGAAAGAGGGGAGCGATGATTCTTACATGGGACTGTATGCTGGAGGTGGCTGAAAGAGGGGAGCGATGATTCTTACATGGGACTGTATGCTGGAGGGGGCTGAGAGAGGGGAGCGATGATTCTTACATGGGACTGTATCCTGGAGGGGGCTGAGAGAGGGGAGCGATGATTCTTACACGGGACTGTATGCTGGAGGGTCTGAGAGAGGGGAGCAATGATTCTTACATGGGACTGTATGCTGGAGGGGCTGAGAGAGGGGAGCAATGATTCTTACATGGGACTGTATGCTGGAGGAGGCTGAAAGATGGGAGCGATGATTCTTACATGGGACTGTATGCTGGAGGGGGCTGAAAGAGGGGAGCAATGATTCTTACATGGGACTGTATGCTGGAGGAGACTGAAAGAGGGAGCGATGATTCTTACATGGGACTGTATGCTGGAGGAGGCTGAAAGAGGGAGCGATGATTCAAGGATGGGACTGTATGCTGGAGGGGCTGAAAGAGGGGAGCGATGATTCTTACATAGGACTGTATGCTGGAGTAGGCTGAAAGAGGGGAGCGCTGATTCTTACAATGGACTGTATGCTGGAGGAGGCTGAAAGAGAGGAGCACTGATTATTACATGGGACTGTATGCTGGAGGTGGCTGAAAGAGGGCAGCGATGATTCTTACATGGGACTGTATGCAGGAGGAGGCTGAAAGAGGGGAGCGATGATTCTTAGATGGGATTGTATGCTGGAGGAGGCTAAAAGAGGGGAGCGATGATTCTTACATGGGACTGTATGCTGGAGGTGGCTGAAAGAGGGGAGCGATGATTCTTACATGGGACTGTATGCTGGAGGGGGCTGAAAGGGGAGCGATGATTCTTACATGGGACTGTATGCTGGAGGGGCTGAAATAGGGGAGCGCTGATTATTATATGGGACTGTATGCTGGAGGTGGCTGAAAGAGGGGAGCGATGATTCTTAGATGGGACTGTATGCTGGAGGAGGCTGAAACAGGGAGCGCTGATTCTTACATGGGACTGTATGCTGGAGGAGGCTGAAACAGGGGAGCGCTGATTCTTACATGGGACTGTATGCTGGAGGAAGCTGAAAGAGGGGAGCAATGATTCTTACATGGGACTGTATGCTGGAGGAGTCTGAAAGAGGGGAGCGATGATTCTTACATGGGACTGTATGCTGGAGGAGGCTGAAAGAGGGAGCGCTGATTCTTACATGGGACTGTATGCTGGAGGAGGCTGAAAGAGGGAGGGATGATTCATACATGGGACTCTATGCTGGAGGAGGCTGAAAGAGGGGAGCGATGATTCTTATATGGGACTGTATGCTGGAGTAGGCTGAAAGAGGGGAGCGATGATTCTTACATGGGACTGTATGCTGGAGGTGGCTGAAAGAGGGGAGCGATGATTCTTACATGGGACTGTATGCTGGAGGGGGCTGAGAGAGGGGAGCGATGATTCTTACATGGGACTGTATCCTGGAGGGGGCTGAGAGAGGGGAGCAATGATTCTTACATGGGACTGTATGCTGGAGGAGGCTGAAAGATGGGAGCGATGATTCTTACATGGGACTGTATGCTGGAGGGGGCTGAAAGAGGGGAGCAATGATTCTTACATGGGACTGTATGCTGGAGGAGACTTAAAGAGGGAGCGATGATTCTTACATGGGACTGTATGCTGGAGGAGGCTGAAAGAGGGAGCGATGATTCAAGGATGGGACTGTATACTGGAGGAGGCTGAAAGAGGGAGCGATAATTCTTACATGGGACTGTATACTGGAGGGGGCTGAAAGAGGGGAGCGATGATTCTTACATGGGACTGTATGGTGGAGGGGGCTGAGAGAGGGAGCGGTGATTCTTACATGGGACTGTATGCTGGAGGAGGCTGATAGAGGGGAGCAATGATTCTTACATGGGACTGTATGCTTGAGGAGGCTGAAAGAGGGAGGGATGATTCATACATGGGACTCTATGCTGGAGGAGGCTGAAAGAGGGGAGCGATGATTCTTATAAGGGACTGTATGCTGGAGTAGGCTGAAAGAGGGAGCGATGATTCTTACATGGGACTGTATGCTGGAGGGCCTGAGAGAGGGGAGCAATGATTCTTACATGGGACTGTATGCTGGAGGAGGCTGAAAGAGGGGAGCAATGATTCTTACATGGTACTGTATGCTGGAGGTGGCTGAAAGAGGGAAGCGATGATTATTACATGGGACTGTATGCTGGAGGTGGCTGAAAGAGGGGAGCGATGATTCTTACATGGGACTGTATGCTGGAGGGGGCTGAAAGAGGGGAGCGATAATTCTTACATGGGACTGTATACTGGAGGGGGCTGAAAGAGGGGAGCGATGATTCTTACATGGGACTGTATGGTGGAGGGGGCTGAGAGAGGGAGCGATGATTCTTACATGGGACTCTATGCTGGAGGAGGCTGAAAGAGGGGAGCGATAATTCTTATAAGGGACTGTATGCTGGAGGGGGCTGAAAGAGGGAGCGATGATTCTTACATGGGACTGTATGGTGGAGGGGGCTGAAAGAGGGAGCGATGATTCTTACATGGGACTGTATGCTGGAGGGGCTGAAAGAGGGGAGCGATGATTCTTACATGGGACTGTATGCTTGAGGAGGCTGAAAGAGGGAGGGATGATTCATACATGGGACTCTATGCTGGAGGAGGCTGAAAGAGGGGAGCGATAGTTCTTATAAGGGACTGTATGCTGGAGTAGGCTGAAAGAGGGAGCGATGATTCTTACATGGGACTGTATGCTGGAGGGGCTGAAAGAGGGGAGCGATGATTCTTACATGGGAATGTATGGTGGAGGGGGCTGAGAGAGGGAGCGATGATTCTTACATGGGACTGTATGCTGGAGGAGGCTGAAAGAGGGAAGCAATAATTCTTACATGGGACTGTATGCTGGAGGGTCTGAGAGAGGGGAGCATGATTCTTACATGGGACTGTATGCTGGAGGAGGCTGAAAGAGGGGAGCAATGATTCTTACATGGGACTGTATGCTGGAGGTGGCTGAAAGAGGGGAGCGATGATTCTTACATGGGACTGTATGCTGGAGGGGCTGAGAGAGGGAGCAATGATTCTTACATGGGACTGTATGCTGGAGGAGGCTGAAAGAGGGGAGCGATAATTCTTACATGGGACTGTATACTGGAGGGGGCTGAAAGTGGGGAGCGATGATTCTTACATGGGACTGTATGGTGGAGGGGGCTGAGAGAGGGAGCAATGATTCTTACATGGGACTGTATGCTGGAGGAGGCTGATAGAGGGGAGCGATGATTCTTACATGGGACTGTATGCTGGAGGGGGCTGAGAGAGGGAGCAATGATTCTTACATGGGACTGTATGCTGGAGGAGGCTGAAAGAGGGGAGCGATAATTCTTACATGGGACTGTATACTGGAGGGGGCTGAAAGTGGGGAGCGATGATTCTTACATGGGACTGTATGGTGGAGGGGGCTGAGAGAGGGAGCAATGATTCTTACATGGGACTGTATGCTGGAGGAGGCTGATAGAGGGGAGCAATGATTCTTACATGGGACTGTATGCTGGAGGGGGCTGAAAGAGGGGAGCGATGATTCTTACATGGGACTGTATGCTGGAGGGGGCTGAAAGAGGGGAGCGATGATTCTACATGGGACTGTATGCTGGAGGGGGCTGAAAGAGGGGAGCGATTATTCTTACATGAGACTGTATACTGGAGGGGGCTGAAAGAGGGGAGCGATGATTCTTGCATGGGACTGTATCCTGGAGGTGGCTGAAAGAGGGGAGCGATGATTCTTACATGGGACTGTATGCTGGAGGGGGCTGAAAGAGGGGAGCGATTATTCTTACATGAGACTGTATACTGGAGGGGGCTGAAAGAGGGGAGCGATGATTCTTGCATGGGACTGTATCCTGGAGGTGGCTGAAAGAGGGGAGCGATGATTCTTGCATGGGACTGTATCCTGGAGGTGGCTGAAAGAGGGAAGCGATGATTATTACATGGGACTGTATGCTGGAGGTGGCTGAAAGAGGGGAGCGATGATTCTTACATGGGACTGTATGCTGGAGGGGGCTGAAAGAGGGGAGCGATAATTCTTACATGGGACTGTATACTGGAGGGGGCTGAAAGAGGGGAGCGATGATTCTTACATGGGACTGTATGGTGGAGGGGGCTGAGAGAGGGAGCGATGATTCTTACATGGGACTGTATGCTGGAGGAGGCTGAAAGAGGGAAGCAATGATTCTTACATGGGACTGTATGCTGGAGGGGCTGAAAGAGGGGAGCGATGATTCTTACATAGGACTGTATGCTGGAGTAGGCTGAAAGAGGGAGCGCTGATTCTTACAATGGACTGTATGCTGGAGGTGGCTGAAAGAGGGGAGCGATGATTCTTACATGGGACTGTATGCTGGAGGGGGCTGAGAGAGGGGAGCGATGATTCTTACATGGGGACTGTATCCTGGAGGGGCTGAGAGAGGGGAGCGATGATTCTTACACGGGACTGTATGCTGGAGGGTCTGAGAGAGGGGAGCAATGATTCTTACATGGGACTGTATGCTGGAGGGGCTGAGAGAGGGGAGCAATGATTCTTACATGGGACTGTATGCTGGAGGGGGCTGAAAGAGGGGAGCGATGATTCCTTACATGGGCCTGTATGCTGGAGGAGGCTGAAAGAGGGAAGCAATGATTCTTACATGGGACTGTATGCTGGAGGGGCTGAAAGAGGGGAGCAATGATTCTTACATCGGACTGTATGCTGGAGGGGCTGAAAGAGGGGAGCAATGATTCTTACATGGGACTGTATGCTGGAGGGGCTGAGAGAGGGGAGCAATGATTCTTACATGAGACTGTATGCTGGAGGAGGCTGATAGAGGGGAGCAATGATTCTTACATGGACTGTATGCTGGATGAGGCTGATAGAGGGGAGCAATGATTCTTACATGGGACTGTATGCTGGAGGAGGCTGAAAGAGGGGAGCGATGATTCTTACATGGGACTGTATGCTGGAGGAGGCTGAAAGAGGGGAGCGCTGATTCTTACATGGGACTGTATGATGGAGGAGGCTGAAAGAGGGGAGCGATGATTCTTACATGGGACTGTATGGTGGAGGGGGCTGAGAGAGGGAGCGATGATTCTTACATGGGACTGTATGCTGGAGGAGGCTGAAAGAGGGAAGCAATGATTCTTACATGGGACTGTATGCTGGAGGGGCTGAAAGAGGGGAGCGATGATTCTTACATAGGACTATATGCTGGAGTAGGCTGAAAGAGGGGAGCGCTGATTCTTACAATGGACTGTATCCTGGAGGGGGCTGAGAGAGGGGAGCGATGATTCTTACACGGGACTGTATGCTGGAGGGTCTGAGAGAGGGGAGCAATGATTCTTACATGGGACTGTATGCTGGAGGGGCTGAGAGAGGGGAGCAATGATTCTTACATGGGACTGTATGCTGGAGGAGGCTGAAAGATGGGAGCGATGATTCTTACATGGACTGTATGCTGGAGGGGGCTGAAAGAGGGGAGCAATGATCTTACATGGGACTGTATGCTGGAGGAGACTGAAAGAGGGAGCGATGATTCTTACATGGGACTGTATGCTGGAGGAGGCTGAAAGAGGGAGCGATGATTCTTACATGGACTGTATGCTGGAGGGGGCTGAAAGAGGAGAGCGATGATTCTTAGATGGGACTGTATGCTGGAGGAGGCTGAAACAGGGGAGCGCTGATTATTACATGTGACTGTATGCTGGAGGAGGCTGAAATAGGGAGCGATGATTCTTACATGGGACTGTATACTGGAGAAGGCTGAAAGAGGGAGCGATAATTCTTACATGGGACTGTATACTGGAGGGGGCTGAAAGAGGGGAGCAATGATTCTTACATGGGACTGTATGGTGGAGGGGGCTGAGAGAGGGAGCGGTGATTCTTACATGGGACTGTATGCTGGAGGAGGCTGATAGAGGGGAGCAATGATTCTTACATGGGACTGTATGCTGGAGGGGGCTGAAAGAGGAGAGCGATGATTCTTAGATGGGACTGTATGCTGGAGGAGGCTGAAACAGGGGAGCGCTGATTATTACATGGGACTGTATGCTGAGGAGGCTGAAATAGGGAGCGATGATTCTTACATGGGACTGTATACTGGAGGAGGCTGAAAGAGGGAGCGATAATTCTTACATGGGACTGTATACTGGAGGGGGCTGAAAGAGGGGAGCGATGATTCTTACATGGGACTGTATGCTGGAGGAGGCTGAAAGAGGGGAGCAATAATTCTTACATGGGACTGTATGCTGGAGGTGGCTGAAAGAGGGAAGCAATGATTCTTGCATGGGACTGTATGCTGGAGGTGTCTGAAAGAGGGAAGCGATGATTCTTGCATGGGACTGTATGCTGGAGGTGGCTGAAAGAGGGGAGTGATGATTCTTACATGGGACTGTATGCTGGAGGGCCTGAGAGAGTGGAGCAATGATTCTTACATGGGACTGTATGCTGGAGGAGGCTGAAAGAGGGGAGCAATGATTCTTACATGGGACTGTATGCTGGAGGTGGCTGAAAGAGGGAAGCAATGATATTACATGGGACTGTATGCTGGAGGTGGCTGAAAGAGGGGAGCGATGATTCTTACATGGGACTGTATGCTGGAGGGGGCTGAAAGAGAGGGGAGCGATAATTCTTACATGGGACTGTATACTGGAGGGGGCTGAAAGTGGGGAGCGATGCTTCTTACATGGGACTGTATGGTGGAGGGGGCTGAGAGAGGGAGCGATGATTCTTACATGGGACTGTATGCTGGAGGAGGCTGATAGAGGGGAGCAATGATTCTTACATGGGACTGTATGCTGAAGGGGGCTGAAAGAGGGGAGCAATAATTCTTACATGGGACTGTATGCTGGAGGGGGCTGAAAGAGGGGACCGATGATTCTCACATGGGATTGTATACTGGAGGGGGCTGAAAGAGGGGAGCGATGATTCTTACATGGGACTGTATGCTGGAGGTGGCTGAAAGAGGGAAGCGATGATTCTTACATGGGACTGTATGCTGGAGGGGACTGAAAGAGGGGAGCGATGATTCTTACATGGGACTGTATGCTGGAGGTGGCTGAAAGAGGGAAGCCATGATTCTTGCATGGGACTGTATGCTGGAGGGGACTGAAAGAGGGGAGCGATGATCTTACATGGGACTGTATGCTGGAGGTGGCTGAAAGAGGGGGTGATGATTCTTACATGGGACTGTATGCTGGAGGGCCTGAGAGAGTGGAGCAATGATTCTTACATGGGACTGTATGCTGGAGGTGGCTGAAAGAGGGGAGCGATGATTCTTACATGGGACTGTATGCTGGAGGGGGCTGAAAGAGGGGATGCGATGATTCTTACATGGGCCTGTATGCTGGAGGAGGCTGAAAGAGGGAAGCAATGATTCTTACATGGGACTGTATGCTGGAGGGGCTAAAAGAGGGGAGCAATGATTCTTACATCGGACTGTATGCTGGAGGGGCTGAAAGAGGGGAGTGATGATTCTTACATGGGACTGTATGCTGGAGGGTCTGAGAGGGGAGCAATGATTCTTACATGGGACTGTATGCTGGAGAGGCTGAGAGAGGGGAGCAATGATTCTTACATGAGACTGTATGCTGGAGGAGGCTGATAGAGGGGAGCAATGATTCTTACATGGGACTGTATGCTGGATGAGGCTGATAGAGGGAGCAATGATTCTTACATGGGACTGTATGCTGGAGGAGGCTGAAAGAGGGGAGCGATGATTCTTACATGGGACTGTATGCTGAGGAGGCTGAAAGAGGGGAGCGCTGATTCTTACATGGACTGTATGATGGAGGAGGCTGAAAGAGGGGAGCGATGATTCTTACATGGGACTGTATGGTGGAGGGGCTGAGAGAGGGAGCGATGATTCTTACATGGGACTGTATGCTGGAGGAGGCTGAAAGAGGGAAGCAATGATTCTTACATGGGACTGTATTCTGGAGGGGCTGAAAGAGGGGAGCGATGATTCTTACATAGGACTGTATGCTGGAGTAGGCTGAAAGAGGGGAGCGCTGATTCTTACAATGGACTGTATGCTGGAGGTGGCTGAAAGAGGGGAGCGATGATTCTTACATGGGACTGTATGCTGGAGGTGGCTGAAAGAGGGGAGCGATGATTCTTACATGGGACTGTATGCTGGAGGGGGCTGAGAGAGGGGAGCGATGATTCTTACATGGGACTGTATCCTGGAGGGGGCTGAGAGAGGGGAGCGATGATTCTTACACGGGTCTGTATGCTGGAGGGTCTGAGAGAGGGGAGCAATGATTCTTACATGGGACTGTATGCTGGAGGGTCTGAGAGAGGGGAGCGATGATTCTTACATGGGACTGTATGCTGGAGGGGGCTGAAAGAGGGGAGCAATGATTCTTACATGGGACTGTATGCTGGAGGAGACTGAAAGAGGGAGCGATGATTCTTACATGGGACTGTATGCTGGAGGAGGCTGAAAGAGGGAGCGATGATTCTTACATGGGACTGTATGCTGGAGGGGGCTGAAAGAGGAGAGCGATGATTCTTAGATGGGACTGTATGCTGGAGGAGGCTGAAACAGGGGAGCGCTGATTATTACATGTGACTGTATGCTGGAGGAGGCTGAAATAGGGAGCGATGATTCTTACATGGGACTGTATACTGGAGGAGGCTGAAAGAGGGAGCGATAATTCTTACATGGGACTGTATACTGGAGGGGGCTGAAAGAGGGGAGCGATGATTCTTACATGGGACTGTATGCTGGAGGAGGCTGAAAGAGGGGAGCAATAATTCTTACATGGGACTGTATGCTGGAGGGGGCTGAAAGAGGGGAGCGATGATTCTTATATGGGACTGTATGCTGGAGTAGGCTGAAAGAGGGAGCGATGATTCTTACATGGGACTGTATGCTGGAGGGGGCTGAAAGAGGGGAGCGATGATTCTTACATGGGACTGTATGGTGGAGGGGGCTGAGAGAGGGAGCGATGATTCTTACATGGGACTGTATGCTGGAGGAGGCTGAAAGAGGGAAGCAATAATTCTTACATTGGACTGTATGCTGGAGGGTCTGAGAGAGGGGAGCAATGATTCTTACATGGGACTGTATGCTGGAGGAGGCTGATAGAGGGGAGCAATGATTCTTACATGGGACTGTATGCTGGAGGAGGCTGAAAGAGGGAGCAATGATTCTTACATGGGACTGTATGCTGGAGGGGCTGAAAGAGGGGAGCGATGATTCTTACATGGGCCTGTATGCTGGAGGAGGCTGAAAGAGGGAAGCAATGATTCTTACATGGGACTGTATGCTGGAGGGGCTGAAAGAGGGGAGCAATGATTCTTACATCGGACTGTATGCTGGAGGGGCTGAAAGAGGGGAGTGATGATTCTTACATGGGACTGTATGCTGGAGGGTCTGAGAGGGGAGCAATGATTCTTACATGGGACTGTATGCTGGAGGGGCTGAGAGAGGGGAGCAATGATTCTTACATGGGACTGTATGCTGGAGGAGGCTGATAGAGGGGAGCAATGATTCTTACATGGGACTGTATGCTGGATGAGGCTGATAGAGGGGAGCAATGATTCTTACATGGGACTGTATGCTGGAGGAGGCTGAAAGAGGGGAGCGATGATTCTTACATGGGACTGTATGCTGGAGGAGGCTGAAAGAGGGGAGCGCTGATTCTTACATGGGACTGTATGATGGAGGAGGCTGAAAGAGGGAGGGATGATTCATACATGGGACTGTATGCTGGAGGAGGCTGAAAGAGGGGAGCGATGATTCTTACATGGGACTGTATGCTGGAGGGGCTGAAAGAGGGGAGCGATGATTCTTACATAGGACTGTATGCTGGAGTAGGCTGAAAGAGGGGAGCACTGATTATTACATGGGACTGTATGCTGGAGGTGGCTGAAAGAGGGGAGCGCTGATTCTTACATGGGACTGTATGCTGGAGGGTCTGAGAGGGGAGCAATGATTCTTACATGGGACTGTATGCTGGAGGGGCTGAGAGAGGGGAGCAATGATTCTTACATGAGACTGTATGCTGGAGGAGGCTGATAGAGGGGAGCAATGATTCTTACATGGGACTGTATGCTGGATGAGGCTGATAGAGGGGAGCAATGATTCTTACATGGGACTGTATGCTGGAGGAGGCTGAAAGAGGGGAGCGATGATTCTTACATGGGACTGTATGCTGGAGGAGGCTGAAAGAGGGGAGCGCTGATTCTTACATGGGACTGTATGATGGAGGAGGCTGAAAGAGGGGAGCGATGATTCTTACATGGGACTGTATGGTGGAGGGGGCTGAGAGAGGGAGCGATGATTCTTACATGGGACTGTATGCTGGAGGAGGCTGAAAGAGGGAAGCAATGATTCTTACATGGGACTGTATGCTGGAGGGGCTGAAAGAGGGGAGCGATGATTCTTACATAGGACTGTATGCTGGAGTAGGCTGAAAGAGGGGAGCGCTGATTCTTACAATGGACTGTATGCTGGAGGTGGCTGAAAGAGGGGAGCGATGATTCTTACATGGGACTGTATGCTGGAGGGGGCTGAGAGAGGGGAGCGATGATTCTTACATGGGACTGTATCCTGGAGGGGGCTGAGAGAGGGGAGCGATGATTCTTACACGGGACTGTATGCTGGAGGGTCTGAGAGAGGGGAGCAATAATTCTTACATGGGACTGTATACTGGAGGGGGCTGAAAGTGGGGAGCGATGCTTCTTACATGGGACTGTATGGTGGAGGGGGCTGAGAGAGGGAGCGATGATTCTTACATGGGACTGTATGCTGGAGGAGGCTGATAGAGGGGAGCAATGATTCTTACATGGGACTGTATGCTGGAGGGGGCTGAAAGAGGGGAGCAATAATTCTTACATGGGACTGTATGCTGGAGGGGGCTGAAAGAGGGGACCGATGATTCTCACATGGGATTGTATACTGGAGGGGGCTGAAAGAGGGGAGCGATGATTCTTACATGGGACTGTATGCTGGAGGTGGCTGAAAGAGGGAAGCGATGATTCTTGCATGGGACTGTATGCTGGAGGGGACTGAAAGAGGGGAGCGATGATTCTTACATGGGACTGTATGCTGGAGGTGGCTGAAAGAGGGAAGCGATGATTCTTGCATGGGACTGTATGCTGGAGGGGACTGAAAGAGGGGAGCGATGATTCTTACATGGGACTGTATGCTGGAGGTGGCTGAAAGAGGGGAGTGATGATTCTTACATGGGACTGTATGCTGGAGGGCCTGAGAGAGTGGAGCAATGATTCTTACATGGGACTGTATGCTGGAGGTGGCTGAAAGAGGGGAGCGATGATTCTTACATGGGACTGTATGCTGGAGGGGGCTGAAAGAGGGGAGCGATGATTCTTACATGGGCCTGTATGCTGGAGGAGGCTGAAAGAGGGAAGCAATGATTCTTACATGGGACTGTATGCTGGAGGGGCTAAAAGAGGGGAGCAATGATTCTTACATCGGACTGTATGCTGGAGGGGCTGAAAGAGGGGAGTGATGATTCTTACATGGGACTGTATGCTGGAGGGTCTGAGAGGGGAGCAATGATTCTTACATGGGACTGTATGCTGGAGAGGCTGAGAGAGGGGAGCAATGATTCTTACATGAGACTGTATGCTGGAGGAGGCTGATAGAGGGGAGCAATGATTCTTACATGGGACTGTATGCTGGATGAGGCTGATAGAGGGGAGCAATGATTCTTACATGGGACTGTATGCTGGAGGAGGCTGAAAGAGGGGAGCGATGATTCTTACATGGGACTGTATGCTGGAGGAGGCTGAAAGAGGGGAGCGCTGATTCTTACATGGGACTGTATGATGGAGGAGGCTGAAAGAGGGGAGCGATGATTCTTACATGGGACTGTATGGTGGAGGGGCTGAGAGAGGGAGCGATGATTCTTACATGGGACTGTATGCTGGAGGAGGCTGAAAGAGGGAAGCAATGATTCTTACATGGGACTGTATTCTGGAGGGGCTGAAAGAGGGGAGCGATGATTCTTACATAGGACTGTATGCTGGAGTAGGCTGAAAGAGGGGAGCGCTGATTCTTACAATGGACTGTATGCTGGAGGTGGCTGAAAGAGGGGAGCGATGATTCTTACATGGGACTGTATGCTGGAGGGGGCTGAGAGAGGGGAGCGATGATTCTTACATGGGACTGTATCCTGGAGGGGGCTGAGAGAGGGGAGCGATGATTCTTACACGGGTCTGTATGCTGGAGGGTCTGAGAGAGGGGAGCAATGATTCTTACATGGGACTGTATGCTGGAGGGGCTGAGAGAGGGGAACAATGATTCTTACATGGGACTGTATGCTGGAGGAGGCTGAAAGATGGGAGCGATGATTCTTACATGGGACTGTATGCTGGAGGGGGCTGAAAGAGGGGAGCAATGATTCTTACATGGGACTGTATGCTGGAGGAGACTGAAAGAGGGAGCGATGATTCTTACATGGGACTGTATGCTGGAGGAGGCTGAAAGAGGGAGCGATGATTCTTACATGGGACTGTATGCTGGAGGGGGCTGAAAGAGGAGAGCGATGATTCTTAGATGGGACTGTATGCTGGAGGAGGCTGAAACAGGGGAGCGCTGATTATTACATGTGACTGTATGCTGGAGGAGGCTGAAATAGGGAGCGATGATTCTTACATGGGACTGTATACTGGAGGAGGCTGAAAGAGGGAGCGATAATTCTTACATGGGACTGTATACTGGAGGGGGCTGAAAGAGGGGAGCGATGATTCTTACATGGGACTGTATGCTGGAGGAGGCTGAAAGAGGGGAGCAATAATTCTTACATGGGACTGTATGCTGGAGGGGGCTGAAAGAGGGGAGCGATGATTCTTATATGGGACTGTATGCTGGAGTAGGCTGAAAGAGGGAGCGATGATTCTTACATGGGACTGTATGCTGGAGGGGGCTGAAAGAGGGGAGCGATGATTCTTACATGGGACTGTATGGTGGAGGGGGCTGAGAGAGGGAGCGATGATTCTTACATGGGACTGTATGCTGGAGGAGGCTGAAAGAGGGAAGCAATAATTCTTACATTGGACTGTATGCTGGAGGGTCTGAGAGAGGGGAGCAATGATTCTTACATGGGACTGTATGCTGGAGGAGGCTGATAGAGGGGAGCAATGATTCTTACATGGGACTGTATGCTGGAGGAGGCTGAAAGAGGGAGCAATGATTCTTACATGGGACTGTATGCTGGAGGGGCTGAAAGAGGGGAGCGATGATTCTTACATGGGCCTGTATGCTGGAGGAGGCTGAAAGAGGGAAGCAATGATTCTTACATGGGACTGTATGCTGGAGGGGCTGAAAGAGGGGAGCAATGATTCTTACATCGGACTGTATGCTGGAGGGGCTGAAAGAGGGGAGTGATGATTCTTACATGGGACTGTATGCTGGAGGGTCTGAGAGGGGAGCAATGATTCTTACATGGGACTGTATGCTGGAGGGGCTGAGAGAGGGGAGCAATGATTCTTACATGGGACTGTATGCTGGAGGAGGCTGATAGAGGGGAGCAATGATTCTTACATGGGACTGTATGCTGGATGAGGCTGATAGAGGGGAGCAATGATTCTTACATGGGACTGTATGCTGGAGGAGGCTGAAAGAGGGGAGCGATGATTCTTACATGGGACTGTATGCTGGAGGAGGCTGAAAGAGGGGAGCGCTGATTCTTACATGGGACTGTATGATGGAGGAGGCTGAAAGAGGGAGGGATGATTCATACATGGGACTGTATGCTGGAGGAGGCTGAAAGAGGGGAGCGATGATTCTTACATGGGACTGTATGCTGGAGGGGCTGAAAGAGGGGAGCGATGATTCTTACATAGGACTGTATGCTGGAGTAGGCTGAAAGAGGGGAGCACTGATTATTACATGGGACTGTATGCTGGAGGTGGCTGAAAGAGGGGAGCGCTGATTCTTACATGGGACTGTATGCTGGAGGGTCTGAGAGGGGAGCAATGATTCTTACATGGGACTGTATGCTGGAGGGGCTGAGAGAGGGGAGCAATGATTCTTACATGAGACTGTATGCTGGAGGAGGCTGATAGAGGGGAGCAATGATTCTTACATGGGACTGTATGCTGGATGAGGCTGATAGAGGGGAGCAATGATTCTTACATGGGACTGTATGCTGGAGGAGGCTGAAAGAGGGGAGCGATGATTCTTACATGGGACTGTATGCTGGAGGAGGCTGAAAGAGGGGAGCGCTGATTCTTACATGGGACTGTATGATGGAGGAGGCTGAAAGAGGGGAGCGATGATTCTTACATGGGACTGTATGGTGGAGGGGGCTGAGAGAGGGAGCGATGATTCTTACATGGGACTGTATGCTGGAGGAGGCTGAAAGAGGGAAGCAATGATTCTTACATGGGACTGTATGCTGGAGGGGCTGAAAGAGGGGAGCGATGATTCTTACATGGGCCTGTATGCTGGAGGAGGCTGAAAGAGGGAAGCAATGATTCTTACATGGGACTGTATGCTGGAGGGGCTGAAAGAGGGGAGCAATGATTCTTACATCGGACTGTATGCTGGAGGGGCTGAAAGAGGGGAGTGATGATTCTTACATGGGACTGTATGCTGGAGGGTCTGAGAGGGGAGCAATGATTCTTACATGGGACTGTATGCTGGAGGGGCTGAGAGAGGGGAGCAATGATTCTTACATGGGACTGTATGCTGGAGGAGGCTGATAGAGGGGAGCAATGATTCTTACATGGGACTGTATGCTGGATGAGGCTGATAGAGGGGAGCAATGATTCTTACATGGGACTGTATGCTGGAGGAGGCTGAAAGAGGGGAGCGATGATTCTTACATGGGACTGTATGCTGGAGGAGGCTGAAAGAGGGGAGCGCTGATTCTTACATGGGACTGTATGATGGAGGAGGCTGAAAGAGGGAGGGATGATTCATACATGGGACTGTATGCTGGAGGAGGCTGAAAGAGGGGAGCGATGATTCTTACATGGGACTGTATGCTGGAGGGGCTGAAAGAGGGGAGCGATGATTCTTACATAGGACTGTATGCTGGAGTAGGCTGAAAGAGGGGAGCACTGATTATTACATGGGACTGTATGCTGGAGGTGGCTGAAAGAGGGGAGCGCTGATTCTTACATGGGACTGTATGCTGGAGGGTCTGAGAGGGGAGCAATGATTCTTACATGGGACTGTATGCTGGAGGGGCTGAGAGAGGGGAGCAATGATTCTTACATGAGACTGTATGCTGGAGGAGGCTGATAGAGGGGAGCAATGATTCTTACATGGGACTGTATGCTGGATGAGGCTGATAGAGGGGAGCAATGATTCTTACATGGGACTGTATGCTGGAGGAGGCTGAAAGAGGGGAGCGATGATTCTTACATGGGACTGTATGCTGGAGGAGGCTGAAAGAGGGGAGCGCTGATTCTTACATGGGACTGTATGATGGAGGAGGCTGAAAGAGGGGAGCGATGATTCTTACATGGGACTGTATGGTGGAGGGGGCTGAGAGAGGGAGCGATGATTCTTACATGGGACTGTATGCTGGAGGAGGCTGAAAGAGGGAAGCAATGATTCTTACATGGGACTGTATGCTGGAGGGGCTGAAAGAGGGGAGCGATGATTCTTACATAGGACTGTATGCTGGAGTAGGCTGAAAGAGGGGAGCGCTGATTCTTACAATGGACTGTATGCTGGAGGTGGCTGAAAGAGGGGAGCGATGATTCTTACATGGGACTGTATGCTGGAGGGGGCTGAGAGAGGGGAGCGATGATTCTTACATGGGACTGTATCCTGGAGGGGGCTGAGAGAGGGGAGCGATGATTCTTACACGGGACTGTATGCTGGAGGGTCTGAGAGAGGGGAGCAATGATTCTTACATGGGACTGTATGCTGGAGGGGCTGAGAGAGGGGAGCAATGATTCTTACATGGGACTGTATGCTGGAGGGGGCTGAAAGAGGGGAGCGATGATTCTTACATGGGCCTGTATGCTGGAGGAGGCTGAAAGAGGGAAGCAATGATTCTTACATGGGACTGTATGCTGGAGGGGCTGAAAGAGGGGAGCAATGATTCTTACATCGGACTGTATGCTGGAGGGGCTGAAAGAGGGGAGCAATGATTCTTACATGGGACTGTATGCTGGAGGGGCTGAGAGAGGGGAGCAATGATTCTTACATGAGACTGTATGCTGGAGGAGGCTGATAGAGGGGAGCAATGATTCTTACATGGGACTGTATGCTGGATGAGGCTGATAGAGGGGAGCAATGATTCTTACATGGGACTGTATGCTGGAGGAGGCTGAAAGAGGGGAGCGATGATTCTTACATGGGACTGTATGCTGGAGGAGGCTGAAAGAGGGGAGCGCTGATTCTTACATGGGACTGTATGATGGAGGAGGCTGAAAGAGGGGAGCGATGATTCTTACATGGGACTGTATGGTGGAGGGGGCTGAGAGAGGGAGCGATGATTCTTACATGGGACTGTATGCTGGAGGAGGCTGAAAGAGGGAAGCAATGATTCTTACATGGGACTGTATGCTGGAGGGGCTGAAAGAGGGGAGCGATGATTCTTACATAGGACTGTATGCTGGAGTAGGCTGAAAGAGGGGAGCGCTGATTCTTACAATGGACTGTATGCTGGAGGTGGCTGAAAGAGGGGAGCGATGATTCTTACATGGGACTGTATGCTGGAGGGGGCTGAGAGAGGGGAGCGATGATTCTTACATGGGACTGTATCCTGGAGGGGGCTGAGAGAGGGGAGCGATGATTCTTACACGGGACTGTATGCTGGAGGGTCTGAGAGAGGGGAGCAATGATTCTTACATGGGACTGTATGCTGGAGGGGCTGAGAGAGGGGAGCAATGATTCTTACATGGGACTGTATGCTGGAGGAGGCTGAAAGATGGGAGCGATGATTCTTACATGGGACTGTATGCTGGAGGGGGCTGAAAGAGGGGAGCAATGATTCTTACATGGGACTGTATGCTGGAGGAGACTGAAAGAGGGAGCGATGATTCTTACATGGGACTGTATGCTGGAGGAGGCTGAAAGAGGGAGCGATGATTCTTACATGGGACTGTATGCTGGAGGGGGCTGAAAGAGGAGAGCGATGATTCTTAGATGGGACTGTATGCTGGAGGGGCTGAGAGAGGGGAGCAATGATTCTTACATGAGACTGTATGCTGGAGGAGGCTGATAGAGGGGAGCAATGATTCTTACATGGGACTGTATGCTGGATGAGGCTGATAGAGGGGAGCAATGATTCTTACATGGGACTGTATGCTGGAGGAGGCTGAAAGAGGGGAGCGATGATTCTTACATGGGACTGTATGCTGGAGGAGGCTGAAAGAGGGGAGCGCTGATTCTTACATGGGACTGTATGATGGAGGAGGCTGAAAGAGGGGAGCGATGATTCTTACATGGGACTGTATGGTGGAGGGGGCTGAGAGAGGGAGCGATGATTCTTACATGGGACTGTATGCTGGAGGAGGCTGAAAGAGGGAAGCAATGATTCTTACATGGGACTGTATGCTGGAGGGGCTGAAAGAGGGGAGCGATGATTCTTACATAGGACTGTATGCTGGAGTAGGCTGAAAGAGGGGAGCGCTGATTCTTACAATGGACTGTATGCTGGAGGTGGCTGAAAGAGGGGAGCGATGATTCTTACATGGGACTGTATGGTGGAGGGGGCTGAGAGAGGGAGCGGTGATTCTTACATGGGACTGTATGCTGGAGGAGGCTGATAGAGGGGAGCAATGATTCTTACATGGGACTGTATGCTGGAGGGGGCTGAAAGAGGAGAGCGATGATTCTTAGATGGGTCTGTATGCTGGAGGAGGCTGAAACAGGGGAGCGCTGATTATTACATGGGACTGTATGCTGGAGGAGGCTGAAATAGGGAGCGATGATTCTTACATGGGACTGTATACTGGAGGAGGCTGAAAGAGGGAGCGATAATTCTTACATGGGACTGTATACTGGAGGGGGCTGAAAGAGGGGAGCGATGATTCTTACATGGGACTGTATGCTGGAGGAGGCTGAAAGAGGGGAGCAATAATTCTTACATGGGACTGTATGCTGGAGGTGGCTGAAAGAGGGAAGCAATGATTCTTGCATGGGACTGTATGCTGGAGGTGTCTGAAAGAGGGAAGCGATGATTCTTGCATGGGACTGTATGCTGGAGGTGGCTGAAAGAGGGGAGTGATGATTCTTACATGGGACTGTATGCTGGAGGGCCTGAGAGAGTGGAGCAATGATTCTTACATGGGACTGTATGCTGGAGGAGGCTGAAAGAGGGGAGCAATGATTCTTACATGGGACTGTATGCTGGAGGTGGCTGAAAGAGGGAAGCAATGATTATTACATGGGACTGTATGCTGGAGGTGGCTGAAAGAGGGGAGCGATGATTCTTACATGGGACTGTATGCTGGAGGGGGCTGAAAGAGAGGGGAGCGATAATTCTTACATGGGACTGTATACTGGAGGGGGCTGAAAGTGGGGAGCGATGCTTCTTACATGGGACTGTATGGTGGAGGGGGCTGAGAGAGGGAGCGATGATTCTTACATGGGACTGTATGCTGGAGGAGGCTGATAGAGGGGAGCAATGATTCTTACATGGGACTGTATGCTGGAGGGGGCTGAAAGAGGGGAGCAATAATTCTTACATGGGACTGTATGCTGGAGGGGGCTGAAAGAGGGGACCGATGATTCTCACATGGGATTGTATGCTGGAGGGGGCTGAAAGAGGGGAGCGATGATTCTTACATGGGACTGTATGCTGGAGGTGGCTGAAAGAGGGAAGCGATGATTCTTACATGGGACTGTATGCTGGAGGGGACTGAAAGAGGGGAGCGATGATTCTTACATGGGACTGTATGCTGGAGGTGGCTGAAAGAGGGAAGCGATGATTCTTGCATGGGACTGTATGCTGGAGGGGACTGAAAGAGGGAAGCGATGATTCTTACATGGGACTGTATGCTGGAGGGGACTGAAAGAGGGGAGCGATGATTCTTACATGGGACTGTATGCTGGAGGTGGCTGAAAGAGGGAAGCGATGATTCTTGCATGGGACTGTATGCTGGAGGGGACTGAAAGAGGGGAGCGATGATTCTTACATGGGACTGTATGCTGGAGGTGGCTGAAAGAGGGGAGTGATGATTCTTACATGGGACTGTATGCTGGAGGGCCTGAGAGAGTGGAGCAATGATTCTTACATGGGACTGTATGCTGGAGGAGGCTGAAAGAGGGGAGCAATGATTCTTACATGGGACTGTATGCTGGAGGTGGCTGAAAGAGGGAAGCAATGATTATTACATGGGACTGTATGCTGGAGGTGGCTGAAAGAGGGGAGCGATGATTCTTACATGGGACTGTATGCTGGAGGGGGCTGAAAGAGGGGAGCGATGATTCTTACATGGGCCTGTATGCTGGAGGAGGCTGAAAGAGGGAAGCAATGATTCTTACATGGGACTGTATGCTGGAGGGGCTGAAAGAGGGGAGAAATGATTCTTACATCGGACTGTATGCTGGAGGGGCTGAAAGAGGGGAGTGATGATTCTTACATGGGACTGTATGCTGGAGGGTCTGAGAGGGGAGCAATGATTCTTACATGGGACTGTATGCTGGAGAGGCTGAGAGAGGGGAGCAATGATTCTTACATGAGACTGTATGCTGGAGGAGGCTGATAGAGGGGAGCAATGATTCTTACATGGGACTGTATGCTGGATGAGGCTGATAGAGGGGAGCAATGATTCTTACATGGGACTGTATGCTGGAGGAGGCTGAAAGAGGGGAGCGATGATTCTTACATGGGACTGTATGCTGGAGGAGGCTGAAAGAGGGGAGCGCTGATTCTTACATGGGACTGTATGATGGAGGAGGCTGAAAGAGGGGAGCGATGATTCTTACATGGGACTGTATGGTGGAGGGGCTGAGAGAGGGAGCGATGATTCTTACATGGGACTGTATGCTGGAGGAGGCTGAAAGAGGGAAGCAATGATTCTTACATGGGACTGTATTCTGGAGGGGCTGAAAGAGGGGAGCGATGATTCTTACATAGGACTGTATGCTGGAGTAGGCTGAAAGAGGGGAGCGCTGATTCTTACAATGGACTGTATGCTGGAGGTGGCTGAAAGAGGGGAGCGATGATTCTTACATGGGACTGTATGCTGGAGGGGGCTGAGAGAGGGGAGCGATGATTCTTACATGGGACTGTATCCTGGAGGGGGCTGAGAGAGGGGAGCGATGATTCTTACACGGGTCTGTATGCTGGAGGGTCTGAGAGAGGGGAGCAATGATTCTTACATGGGACTGTATGCTGGAGGGGCTGAGAGAGGGGAACAATGATTCTTACATGGGACTGTATGCTGGAGGAGGCTGAAAGATGGGAGCGATGATTCTTACATGGGACTGTATGCTGGAGGGGGCTGAAAGAGGGGAGCAATGATTCTTACATGGGACTGTATGCTGGAGGAGACTGAAAGAGGGAGCGATGATTCTTACATGGGACTGTATGCTGGAGGAGGCTGAAAGAGGGAGCGATGATTCTTACACGGGACTGTATGCTGGAGGGGGCTGAAAGAGGAGAGCGATGATTCTTAGATGGGACTGTATGCTGGAGGAGGCTGAAACAGGGGAGCGCTGATTATTACATGTGACTGTATGCTGGAGGAGGCTGAAATAGGGAGCGATGATTCTTACATGGGACTGTATACTGGAGGAGGCTGAAAGAGGGAGCGATAATTCTTACATGGGACTGTATACTGGAGGGGGCTGAAAGAGGGGAGCGATGATTCTTACATGGGACTGTATGGTGGAGGGGGCTGAGAGAGGGAGCGGTGATTCTTACATGGGACTGTATGCTGGAGGAGGCTGATAGAGGGGAGCAATGATTCTTACATGGGACTGTATGCTGGAGGGGGCTGAAAGAGGAGAGCGATGATTCTTAGATGGGACTGTATGCTGGAGGAGGCTGAAACAGGGGAGCGCTGATTATTACATGGGACTGTATACTGGAGGAGGCTGAAAGAGGGAGCGATAATTCTTACATGGGACTGTATACTGGAGGGGGCTGAAAGAGGGGAGCGATGATTCTTACATGGGACTGTATGCTGGAGGAGGCTGAAAGAGGGGAGCAATAATTCTTACATGGGACTGTATGCTGGAGGGGGCTGAAAGAGGGGAGCGATGATTCTTATATGGGACTGTATGGTGGAGGGGGCTGAGAGAGGGAGCGATGATTCTTACATGGGACTGTATGCTGGAGGAGGCTGAAAGAGGGAAGCAATAATTCTTACATTGGACTGTATGCTGGAGGGTCTGAGAGAGGGGAGCAATGATTCTTACATGGGACTGTATGCTGGAGGAGGCTGATAGAGGGGAGCAATGATTCTTACATGGGACTGTATGCTGGAGGAGGCTGAAAGAGGGAGCAATGATTCTTACATGGGACTGTATGCTGGAGGGGCTGAAAGAGGTGAGCGATGATTCTTACATGGGCCTGTATGCTGGAGGAGGCTGAAAGAGGGAAGCAATGATTCTTACATGGGACTGTATGCTGGAGGGGCTGAAAGAGGGGAGCAATGATTCTTACATCGGACTGTATGCTGGATGAGGCTGATAGAGGGGAGCAATGATTCTTACATGGGACTGTATGCTGGAGGAGGCTGAAAGAGGGGAGCGATGATTCTTACATGGGACTGTATGCTGGAGGAGGCTGAAAGAGGGGAGCGCTGATTCTTACATGGGACTGTATGATGGAGGAGGCTGAAAGAGGGAGGGATGATTCATACATGGGACTGTATGCTGGAGGAGGCTGAAAGAGGGGAGCGATGATTCTTACATGGGACTGTATGCTGGAGGGGCTGAAAGAGGGGAGCGATGATTCTTACATAGGACTGTATGCTGGAGTAGGCTGAAAGAGGGGAGCACTGATTATTACATGGGACTGTATGCTGGAGGTGGCTGAAAGAGGGGAGCGCTGATTCTTACATGGGACTGTATGATGGAGGAGGCTGAAAGAGGGAGGGATGATTCATACATGGGACTGTATGCTGGAGGAGGCTAAAAGAGGGGAGCGATGATTCTTACATGGGACTGTATGCTGGAGGAGGCTAAAAGAGGGGAGCGATGATTCTTACATGGGACTGTATGCTGGAGGTGGCTGAAAGAGGGGAGCGATGATTCTTACATGGGACTGTATGCTGGAGGGGGCTGAAAGGGGAGCGATGATTCTTACATGGGACTGTATGCTGGAGGGGCTGAAATAGGGGAGCGCTGATTATTATATGGGACTGTATGCTGGAGGTGGCTGAAAGAGGGGAGCGATGATTCTTAGATGGGACTGTATGCTGGAGGAGGCTGAAACAGGGAGCGCTGATTCTTACATGGGACTGTATGCTGGAGGAGGCTGAAACAGGGGAGCGATGATTCTTACATGGGACTGTATGCTGGAGGAGGCTGAAAGAGGGAGCGCTGATTCTTACATGGGACTGTATGCTGGAGGAGGCTGAAAGAGGGAGGGATGATTCATACATGGGACTCTATGCTGGAGGAGGCTGAAAGAGGGGAGCGATGATTCTTATATGGGACTGTATGCTGGAGTAGGCTGAAAGAGGGGAGCAATGATTCTTACATGGGACTGTATGCTGGAGGTGGCTGAAAGAGGGGAGCGATGATTCTTACATGGGACTGTATGCTGGAGGGGGCTGAGAGAGGGGAGCGATGATTCTTACATGGGACTGTATGCTGGAGGGGGCTGAAAGAGGGGAGCAATGATTCTTACATGGGACTGTATGCTGGAGGAGACTGAAAGAGGGAGCGATGATTCTTACATGGGACTGTATGCTGGAGGAGGCTGAAAGAGGGAGCGATGATTCTTACATGGGACTGTATGCTGGAGGGGGCTGAAAGAGGAGAGCGATGATTCAAGGATGGGACTGTATGCTGGAGGAGGCTGAAATAGGGAGCGATGATTCTTACATGGGACTGTATACTGGAGGAGGCTGAAAGAGGGAGCGATAATTCTTACATGGGACTGTATACTGGAGGGGGCTGAAAGAGGGGAGCGATGATTCTTACATGGGACTGTATGGTGGAGGGGGCTGAGAGAGGGAGCGGTGATTCTTACATGGGACTGTATGCTGGAGGAGGCTGATAGAGGGGAGCAATGATTCTTACATGGGACTGTATGCTTGAGGAGGCTGAAAGAGGGAGGGATGATTCATACATGGGACTTTATGCTGGAGGAGGCTGAAAGAGGGGAGCGATGATTCTTATAAGGGACTGTATGCTGGAGTAGGCTGAAAGAGGGAGCGATGATTCTTACATGGGACTGTATGCTGGAGGGCCTGAGAGAGGGGAGCAATGATTCTTACATGGGACTGTATGCTGGAGGAGGCTGAAAGAGGGGAGCAATGATTCTTACATGGGACTGTATGCTGGAGGTGGCTGAAAGAGGGAAGCAATGATTATTACATGGGACTGTATGCTGGAGGTGGCTGAAAGAGGGGAGCGATGATTCTTACATGGGACTGTATGCTGGAGGGGGCTGAAAGAGGGGAGCGATAATTCTTACATGGGACTGTATACTGGAGGGGGCTGAAAGAGGGGAGCGATGATTCTTACATGGGACTGTATGGTGGAGGGGGCTTAGAGAGGGAGCGATGATTCTTACATGGGACTGTATGCTGGAGGAGGCTGAAAGAGGGAAGCAATGATTCTTACATGGGACTGTATGCTGGAGGAGGCTGAAAGAGGGGAGCAATGATTCTTACATGGGACTGTATGCTGGAGGTGGCTGAAAGAGGGAAGCGATGATTATTACATGGGACTGTATGCTGGAGGTGGCAGAAAGAGGGGAGCGATGATTCTTACATGGGACTGTATGCTGGAGGGGGCTGAAAGAGGGGAGCGATAATTCTTACATGGGACTGTATACTGGAGGGGGCTGAAAGAGGGGAGCGATGATTCTTACATGGGACTGTATGGTGGAGGGGGCTGAGAGAGGGAGCGATGATTCTTACATGGGACTGTATGCTGGAGGAGGCTGATAGAGGGGAGCAATGATTCTTACAAGGGACTGTACGCTGGAGGAGGCTGAAAGAGGGAGCGATGATTCTTACATGGGACTGTATGCTGGAGGGGCTGAAAGAGGGGAGCGATTCTTACATGGGACTGTATGCTTGAGGAGGCTGAAAGAGGGAGGGATGATTCATACATGGGACTCTATGCTGGAGGAGGCTGAAAGAGGGGAGCGATAATTCTTATAAGGGACTGTATGCTGGAGTAGGCTGAAAGAGGGAGCGATGATTCTTACATGGGACTGTATGCTGGAGGGGGCTGAAAGAGGGGAGCAATGATTCTTACATGGGACTGTATGCTGGAGGAGGCTGATAGAGGGGAGCAATGATTCTTACATGGGACTGTATGCTGGAGGGGGCTGAAAGAGGGGAGCGATGATTCTTACATGGGACTGTATACTGGAGGGGGCTGAAAGAGGGGAGCGATGATTCTTACATGGGACTGTATGCTGGAGGAGGCTGAAAGAGGGGAGCAATAATTCTTACATGGGACTGTATGCTGGAGGGGGCTGAAAGAGGGGACCGATGATTCTCACATGGGATTGTATGCTGGAGGGGGCTGAAAGAGGGGAGCGATGATTCTTACATGGGACTGTATGCTGGAGGTGGCTGAAAGAGGGAAGCGATGATTCTTGCATGGGACTGTATGCTGGAGGGGACTGAAAGAGGGGAGCGATGATTCTTACATGGGACTGTATGCTGGAGGTGGCTGAAAGAGGGGAGTGATGATTCTTACATGGGACTGTATGCTGGAGGGCCTGAGAGAGTGGAGAAATGATTCTTACATGGGACTGTATGCTGGAGGAGGCTGAAAGAGGGGAGCAATGATTCTTACATGGGACTGTATGCTGGAGGTGGCTGAAAGAGGGAAGCAATGATTATTACATGGGACTGTATGCTGGAGGTGGCTGAAAGAGGGGAGCGATGATTCTTACATGGGACTGTATGCTGGAGGGGGCTGAAAGAGGGGAGCGATAATTCTTACATGGGACTGTATACTGGAGGGGGCTGAAAGTGGGGAGCGATGCTTCTTACATGGGACTGTATGGTGGAGGGGGCTGAGAGAGGGAGCGATGATTCTTACATGGGACTGTATGCTGGAGGAGGCTGATAGAGGGGAGCAATGATTCTTACATGGGACTGTATGCTGGAGGGGGCTGAAAGAGGGGAGCGATGATTCTTACATGGGACTGTATGCTGGAGGAGGCTGAAAGAGGGGAGCGATGATTCTTACATGGGACTGTATGCTGGAGGGGGCTGAAAGAGGGGAGCGATTATTCTTACATGGGACTGTATACTGGAGGGGGCTGAAAGAGGGGAGCGATGATTCTTGCATGGGACTGTATCCTGGAGGTGGCTGAAAGAGGGGAGCGATGATTCTTACATGGGACTGTATGCTGGAGGGCCTGAGAGAGGGGAGCAATGATTCTTACATGGGACTGTATGCTGGAGGAGGCTGAAAGAGGGGAGCAATGATTCTTACATGGGACTGTATGCTGGAGGTAGCTGAAAGAGGGGAGCGATGATTCTTACATGGGACTGTATGCTGGAGGGGGCTGAAAGAGGGGAGCGATAATTCTTACATGGGACTGTATGGTGGAGGGGGCTTAGAGAGGGAGCGATGATTCTTACATGGGACTGTATGCTGGAGGAGGCTGAAAGAGGGAAGCAATGATTCTTACATGGGACTGTATGCTGGAGGAGGCTGAAAGAGGGGAGCAATGATTCTTACATGGGACTGTATGCTGGAGGTGGCTGAAAGAGGGAAGCGATGATTATTACATGGGACTGTATGCTGGAGGTGGCTGAAAGAGGGGAGCGATGATTCTTACATGGGACTGTATGCTGGAGGGGGCTGAAAGAGGGGAGCGATAATTCTTACATGGGACTGTATACTGGAGGGGGCTGAAAGAGGGGAGCGATGATTCTTACATGGGACTGTATGGTGGAGGGGGCTGAGAGAGGGAGCGATGATTCTTACATGGGACTGTATGCTGGAGGAGGCTGATAGAGGGGAGCAATGATTCTTACATGGGACTGTACGCTGGAGGAGGCTGAAAGAGGGAGCGATGATTCTTACATGGGACTGTATGCTGGAGGGGCTGAAAGAGGGGAGCGATGATTCTTACATGGGACTGTATGCTTGAGGAGGCTGAAAGAGGGAGGGATGATTCATACATGGGACTCTATGCTGGAGGAGGCTGAAAGAGGGGAGCGATAATTCTTATAAGGGACTGTATGCTGGAGTAGGCTGAAAGAGGGAGCGATGATTCTTACATGGGACTGTATGCTGGAGGGGGCTGAAAGAGGGGAGCAATGATTCTTACATGGGACTGTATGCTGGAGGAGGCTGAAAGAGGGAAGCGATGATTCTTGCATGGGACTGTATGCTGGAGGGGACTGAAAGAGGGGAGCGATGATTCTTACATGGGACTGTATGCTGGAGGTGGCTGAAAGAGGGGAGTGATGATTCTTACATGGGACTGTATGCTGGAGGGCCTGAGAGAGTGGAGAAATGATTCTTACATGGGACTGTATGCTGGAGGAGGCTGAAAGAGGGGAGCAATGATTCTTACATGGGACTGTATGCTGGAGGTGGCTGAAAGAGGGAAGCAATGATTATTACATGGGACTGTATGCTGGAGGTGGCTGAAAGAGGGGAGCGATGATTCTTACATGGGACTGTATGCTGGAGGGGGCTGAAAGAGGGGAGCGATAATTCTTACATGGGACTGTATACTGGAGGGGGCTGAAAGTGGGGAGCGATGCTTCTTACATGGGACTGTATGGTGGAGGGGGCTGAGAGAGGGAGCGATGATTCTTACATGGGACTGTATGCTGGAGGAGGCTGATAGAGGGGAGCAATGATTCTTACATGGGACTGTATGCTGGAGGGGGCTGAAAGAGGGGAGCGATGATTCTTACATGGGACTGTATGCTGGAGGAGGCTGAAAGAGGGGAGCGATGATTCTTACATGGGACTGTATACTGGAGGGGGCTGAAAGAGGGGAGCAATAATTCTTACATGGGACTGTATACTGGAGGGGGCTGAAAGAGGGGAGCGATGATTCTTACATGGGACTGTATGGTGGAGGGGGCTGAGAGAGGGAGCGATGATTCTTACATGGGACTGTATGCTGGAGGAGGCTGAAAGAGGGAAGCAATGATTCTTACATGGGACTGTATGCTGGAGGAGGCTGAAAGAGGGGAGCAATGATTCTTACATGGGACTGTATGCTGGAGGTGGCTGAAAGAGGGAAGCGATGATTATTACATGGGACTGTATGCTGGAGGGGGCTGAAAGAGGGGAGCAATAATTCTTACATGGGACTGTATACTGGAGGGGGCTGAAAGAGGGGAGCGATGATTCTTACATGGGACTGTATGGTGGAGGGGGCTGAGAGAGGGAGCGATGATTCTTACATGGGACTGTATGCTGGAGGAGGCTGATAGAGGGGAGCAATGATTCTTACATGGGACTGTACGCTGGAGGAGGCTGAAAGAGGGAGCGATGATTCTTACATGGGACTGTATGCTGGAGGGGCTGAAAGAGGGGAGCGATGATTCTTACATGGGACTGTATGCTTGAGGAGGCTGAAAGAGGGAGGGATGATTCATACATGGGACTCTATGCTGGAGGAGGCTGAAAGAGGGGAGCGATAATTCTTATAAGGGACTGTATGCTGGAGTAGGCTGAAAGAGGGAGCGATGATTCTTACATGGGACTGTATGCTGGAGGGGGCTGAAAGAGGGGAGCGATGATTCTTACATGGGACTGTATGGTGGAGGGGGCTGAGAGAGGGAGCGATGATTCTTACATGGGACTGTATGCTGGAGGAGGCTGAAAGAGGAAAGCAATAATTCTTACATGAGACTGTATGCTGGAGGGTCTGAGAGAGGGGAGCAATGATTCTTACATGGGACTGTATGCTGGAGGAGGCTGAAAGAGGGGAGCAATGATTCTTACATGGGACTGTATGCTGGAGGTGGCTGAAAGAGGGAAGCAATGATTATTACATGGGACTGTATGCTGGAGGAGGCTGAAAGAGGGGAGCGATGATTCTTACATGGGACTGTATGCTGGAGGGGGCTGAAAGAGGGGAGCGATGATTCTTGCATGGGACTGTATCCTGGAGGGGGCTGAAAGAGGGGAGCGATGATTCTTGCATGGGACTGTATCCTGGAGGTGGCTGAAAGAGGGGAGCGATGATTCTTACATGGGACTGTATGCTGGAGGGCCTGAGAGAGGGGAGCAATGATTCTTACATGGGACTGTATGCTGGAGGAGGCTGAAAGAGGGGAGCAATGATTCTTACATGGGACTGTATGCTGGAGGGGGCTGAAAGAGGGGAGTGATGATTCTTACATGGGACTGTATGCTGGAGGGGGCTGAAAGAGGGGAGCGATTATTCTTACATGGGACTGTATACTGGAGGGGGCTGAAAGAGGGGAGCGATGATTCTTGCATGGGACTGTATACTGGAGGGGGCTGAAAGAGGGGAGCGGTGATTCTTACATGGGACTGTATGCTGGAGGAGGCTGATAGAGGGGAGCAATGATTCTTACATGGGACTGTATGCTGGAACAGGCTGATAGAGGGGAGCAATGATTCTTACATGGGACTGTATGCTGGAGGAGGCTAAAAGAGGGGAGCGATGATTCTTACATGGGACTGTATGCTGGAGGAGGCTGAAAGAGGGGAGCGCTGATTCTTACATGGGACTGTATGATGGAGGAGGCTGAAAGAGGGAGGGATGATTCATACATGGGACTGTATGCTGGAGGAGGCTGAAAGAGGGGAGCGATGATTCTTACATAGGACTGTATGCTGGAGTAGGCTGAAAGAGGGGAGCGCTGATTATTATATGGGACTGTATGCTGGAGGTGGCTGAAAGAGGGGAGCGATGATTCTTAGATGGGACTGTATGCTGGAGGAGGCTGAAACAGGGAGCGCTGATTCTTACATGGGACTGTATGCTGGAGGAGGCTGAAACAGGGGAGCGCTGATTCTTACATGGGACTGTATGCTGGAGGAAGCTGAAAGAGGGGAGCAATGATTCTTACATGGGACTGTATGCTGGAGGAGTCTGAAAGAGGGGAGCGATGATTCTTACATGGGACTGTATGCTGGAGGAGGCTGAAAGAGGGAGCGCTGATTCTTACATGGGACTGTATGCTGGAGGAGGCTGAAAGAGGGAGGGATGATTCATACATGGGACTCTATGCTGGAGGAGGCTGAAAGAGGGGAGCGATGATTCTTATATGGGACTGTATGCTGGAGTAGGCTGAAAGAGGGGAGCGATGATTCTTACATGGGACTGTATGCTGGAGGTGGCTGAAAGAGGGGAGCGATGATTCTTACATGGGACTGTATGCTGGAGGGGGCTGAGAGAGGGGAGCGATGATTCTTACATGGGACTGTATCCTGGAGGGGGCTGAGAGAGGGGAGCGATGATTCTTACACGGGACTGTATGCTGGAGGGTCTGAGAGAGGGGAGCAATGATTCTTACATGGGACTGTATGCTGGAGGGGCTGAGAGAGGGGAGCAATGATTCTTACATGGGACTGTATGCTGGAGGAGGCTGAAAGATGGGAGCGATGATTCTTACATGGGACTGTATGCTGGAGGGGGCTGAAAGAGGGGAGCAATGATTCTTACATGGGACTGTATGCTGGAGGAGACTGAAAGAGGGAGCGATGATTCTTACATGGGACTGTATGCTGGAGGAGGCTGAAAGAGGGAGCGATGATTCAAGGATGGGACTGTATGCTGGAGGGGCTGAAAGAGGGGAGCGATGATTCTTACATAGGACTGTATGCTGGAGTAGGCTGAAAGAGGGGAGCGCTGATTCTTACAATGGACTGTATGCTGGAGGAGGCTGAAAGAGAGGAGCACTGATTATTACATGGGACTGTATGCTGGAGGTGGCTGAAAGAGGGCAGCGATGATTCTTACATGGGACTGTATGCAGGAGGAGGCTGAAAGAGGGGAGCGATGATTCTTAGATGGGATTGTATGCTGGAGGAGGCTAAAAGAGGGGAGCGATGATTCTTACATGGGACTGTATGCTGGAGGTGGCTGAAAGAGGGGAGCGATGATTCTTACATGGGACTGTATGCTGGAGGGGGCTGAAAGGGGAGCGATGATTCTTACATGGGACTGTATGCTGGAGGGGCTGAAATAGGGGAGCGCTGATTATTATGTGGGACTGTATGCTGGAGGTGGCTGAAAGAGGGGAGCGATGATTCTTAGATGGGACTGTATGCTGGAGGAGGCTGAAACAGGGAGCGCTGATTCTTACATGGGACTGTATGCTGGAGGAGGCTGAAACAGGGGAGCGCTGATTCTTACATGGGACTGTATGCTGGAGGAAGCTGAAAGAGGGGAGCAATGATTCTTACATGGGACTGTATGCTGGAGGAGTCTGAAAGAGGGGAGCGATGATTCTTACATGGGACTGTATGCTGGAGGAGGCTGAAAGAGGGAGCGCTGATTCTTACATGGGACTGTATGCTGGAGGAGGCTGAAAGAGGGAGGGATGATTCATACATGGGACTCTATGCTGGAGGAGGCTGAAAGAGGGGAGCGATGATTCTTATATGGGACTGTATGCTGGAGTAGGCTGAAAGAGGGGAGCGATGATTCTTACATGGGACTGTATGCTGGAGGTGGCTGAAAGAGGGGAGCGATGATTCTTACATGGGACTGTATGCTGGAGGGGGCTGAGAGAGGGGAGCGATGATTCTTACATGGGACTGTATCCTGGAGGGGGCTGAGAGAGGGGAGCAATGATTCTTACATGGGACTGTATGCTGGAGGAGGCTGAAAGATGGGAGCGATGATTCTTACATGGGACTGTATGCTGGAGGGGGCTGAAAGAGGGGAGCAATGATTCTTACATGGGACTGTATGCTGGAGGAGACTTAAAGAGGGAGCGATGATTCTTACATGGGACTGTATGCTGGAGGAGGCTGAAAGAGGGAGCGATGATTCAAGGATGGGACTGTATACTGGAGGAGGCTGAAAGAGGGAGCGATAATTCTTACATGGGACTGTATACTGGAGGGGGCTGAAAGAGGGGAGCGATGATTCTTACATGGGACTGTATGGTGGAGGGGGCTGAGAGAGGGAGCGGTGATTCTTACATGGGACTGTATGCTGGAGGAGGCTGAAAGAGGGAGGGATGATTCATACATGGGACTCTATGCTGGAGGAGGCTGAAAGAGGGGAGCGATGATTCTTATAAGGGACTGTATGCTGGAGTAGGCTGAAAGAGGGAGCGATGATTCTTACATGGGACTGTATGCTGGAGGGCCTGAGAGAGGGGAGCAATGATTCTTACATGGGACTGTATGCTGGAGGAGGCTGAAAGAGGGGAGCAATGATTCTTACATGGTACTGTATGCTGGAGGTGGCTGAAAGAGGGAAGCGATGATTATTACATGGGACTGTATGCTGGAGGTGGCTGAAAGAGGGGAGCGATGATTCTTACATGGGACTGTATGCTGGAGGGGGCTGAAAGAGGGGAGCGATAATTCTTACATGGGACTGTATACTGGAGGGGGCTGAAAGAGGGGAGCGATGATTCTTACATGGGACTGTATGGTGGAGGGGGCTGAGAGAGGGAGCGATGATTCTTACATGGGACTGTATGCTGGAGGAGGCTGAAAGAGGGAAGCAATGATTCTTACATGGGACTGTATGCTGGAGGAGGCTGAAAGAGGGGAGCAATGATTCTTACATGGGACTGTATGCTGGAGGTGGCTGAAAGAGGGAAGCGATGATTATTACATGGGACTGTATGCTGGAGGTGGCTGAAAGAGGGGAGCGATGATTCTTACATGGGACTGTATGCTGGAGGGGGCTGAAAGAGGGGAGCGATAATTCTTACATGGGACTGTATACTGGAGGGGGCTGAAAGAGGGGAGCGATGATTCTTACATGGGACTGTATGGTGGAGGGGGCTGAGAGAGGGAGCGATGATTCTTACATGGGACTCTATGCTGGAGGAGGCTGAAAGAGGGGAGCGATAATTCTTATAAGGGACTGTATGCTGGAGGGGGCTGAAAGAGGGGAGCGATGATTCTTACATGGGACTGTATGGTGGAGGGGGCTGAAAGAGGGAGCGATGATTCTTACATGGGACTGTATGCTGGAGGGGCTGAAAGAGGGGAGCGATGATTCTTACATGGGACTGTATGCTTGAGGAGGCTGAAAGAGGGAGGGATGATTCATACATGGGACTCTATGCTGGAGGAGGCTGAAAGAGGGGAGCGATAGTTCTTATAAGGGACTGTATGCTGGAGTAGGCTGAAAGAGGGAGCGATGATTCTTACATGGGACTGTATGCTGGAGGGGGCTGAAAGAGGGGAGCGATGATTCTTACATGGGAATGTATGGTGGAGGGGGCTGAGAGAGGGAGCGATGATTCTTACATGGGACTGTATGCTGGAGGAGGCTGAAAGAGGGAAGCAATAATTCTTACATGGGACTGTATGCTGGAGGGTCTGAGAGAGGGGAGCAATGATTCTTACATGGGACTGTATGCTGGAGGAGGCTGAAAGAGGGGAGCAATGATTCTTACATGGGACTGTATGCTGGAGGTGGCTGAAAGAGGGGAGCGATGATTCTTACATGGGACTGTATGCTGGAGGGGGCTGAGAGAGGGAGCAATGATTCTTACATGGGACTGTATGCTGGAGGAGGCTGAAAGAGGGGAGCGATAATTCTTACATGGGACTGTATACTGGAGGGGGCTGAAAGTGGGGAGCGATGATTCTTACATGGGACTGTATGGTGGAGGGGGCTGAGAGAGGGAGCAATGATTCTTACATGGGACTGTATGCTGGAGGAGGCTGAAAGAGGGGAGCGATAATTCTTACATGGGACTGTATACTGGAGGGGGCTGAAAGTGGGGAGCGATGATTCTTACATGGGACTGTATGGTGGAGGGGGCTGAGAGAGGGAGCAATGATTCTTACATGGGACTGTATGCTGGAGGAGGCTGATAGAGGGGAGCGATGATTCTTACATGGGACTGTATGCTGGAGGGGGCTGAAAGAGGGGAGCGATTATTCTTACATGAGACTGTATACTGGAGGGGGCTGAAAGAGGGGAGCGATGATTCTTGCATGGGACTGTATCCTGGAGGTGGCTGAAAGAGGGGAGCGATGATTCTTACATGGGACTGTATGCTGGAGGGGGCTGAAAGAGGGGAGCGATTATTCTTACATGAGACTGTATACTGGAGGGGGCTGAAAGAGGGGAGCGATGATTCTTGCATGGGACTGTATCCTGGAGGTGGCTGAAAGAGGGGAGCGATGATTCTTGCATGGGACTGTATCCTGGAGGTGGCTGAAAGAGGGAAGCGATGATTATTACATGGGACTGTATGCTGGAGGTGGCTGAAAGAGGGGAGCGATGATTCTTACATGGGACTGTATGCTGGAGGGGGCTGAAAGAGGGGAGCGATAATTCTTACATGGGACTGTATACTGGAGGGGGCTGAAAGAGGGGAGCGATGATTCTTACATGGGACTGTATGGTGGAGGGGGCTGAGAGAGGGAGCGATGATTCTTACATGGGACTGTATGCTGGAGGAGGCTGAAAGAGGGAAGCAATGATTCTTACATGGGACTGTATGCTGGAGGAGGCTGAGAGAGGGGAGCAATGATTCTTACATGGGACTGTATGCTGGAGGAGGCTGAAAGAGGGAGGGATGATTCATACTTGGGACTCTATGCTGGAGGAGGCTGAAAGAGGGGAGCGATAATTCTTATAAGGGACTGTATGCTGGAGTAGGCTGAAAGAGGGAGCGATGATTCTTACATGGGACTGTATGCTGGAGGGGGCTGAAAGAGGGGAGCGATGATTCTTACATGGGACTGTATGGTGGAGGGGGCTGAGAGAGGGAGCGATGATTCTTACATGGGACTGTATGCTGGAGGAGACTGAAAGAGGGAAGCAATAATTCTTACATGGGACTGTATGCTGGAGGGTCTGAGAGAGGGGAGCAATGATTCTTACATGGGACTGTATGCTGGAGGAGGCTGATAGAGGGGAGCAATGATTCTTACATGGGACTGTATGCTGGAGGAGGCTGAAAGAGGGAGCAATGATTCTTACATGGGACTGTATGCTGGAGGGGCTGAAAGAGGGGAGCTATGATTCTTACATGGGACTGTATGCTGGAGGAGGCTGAAAGAGGGAAGCAATGATTCTTACATGGGACTCTATGCTGGAGGAGGCTGAAAGAGGGGAGCGATAATTCTTATAAGGGACTGTATGCTGGAGGGGGCTGAAAGAGGGGAGCGATGATTCTTACATGGGACTGTATGGTGGAGGGGGCTGAAAGAGGGAGCGATGATTCTTACATGGGACTGTATGCTGGAGGGGCTGAAAGAGGGGAGCGATGATTCTTACATGGGACTGTATGCTTGAGGAGGCTGAAAGAGGGAGGGATGATTCATACATGGGACTCTATGCTGGAGGAGGCTGAAAGAGGGGAGCGATAGTTCTTATAAGGGACTGTATGCTGGAGTAGGCTGAAAGAGGGAGCGATGATTCTTACATGGGACTGTATGCTGGAGGGGGCTGAAAGAGGGGAGCGATGATTCTTACATGGGAATGTATGGTGGAGGGGGCTGAGAGAGGGAGCGATGATTCTTACATGGGACTGTATGCTGGAGGAGGCTGAAAGAGGGAAGCAATAATTCTTACATGGGACTGTATGCTGGAGGGTCTGAGAGAGGGGAGCAATGATTCTTACATGGGACTGTATGCTGGAGGAGGCTGAAAGAGGGGAGCAATGATTCTTACATGGGACTGTATGCTGGAGGTGGCTGAAAGAGGGGAGCGATGATTCTTACATGGGACTGTATGCTGGAGGGGGCTGAGAGAGGGAGCAATGATTCTTACATGGGACTGTATGCTGGAGGAGGCTGAAAGAGGGGAGCGATAATTCTTACATGGGACTGTATACTGGAGGGGGCTGAAAGTGGGGAGCGATGATTCTTACATGGGACTGTATGGTGGAGGGGGCTGAGAGAGGGAGCAATGATTCTTACATGGGACTGTATGCTGGAGGAGGCTGATAGAGGGGAGCGATGATTCTTACATGGGACTGTATGCTGGAGGGGGCTGAGAGAGGGAGCAATGATTCTTACATGGGACTGTATGCTGGAGGAGGCTGAAAGAGGGGAGCGATAATTCTTACATGGGACTGTATACTGGAGGGGGCTGAAAGTGGGGAGCGATGATTCTTACATGGGACTGTATGGTGGAGGGGGCTGAGAGAGGGAGCAATGATTCTTACATGGGACTGTATGCTGGAGGAGGCTGATAGAGGGGAGCGATGATTCTTACATGGGACTGTATGCTGGAGGGGGCTGAAAGAGGGGAGCGATTATTCTTACATGAGACTGTATACTGGAGGGGGCTGAAAGAGGGGAGCGATGATTCTTGCATGGGACTGTATCCTGGAGGTGGCTGAAAGAGGGGAGCGATGATTCTTACATGGGACTGTATGCTGGAGGGGGCTGAAAGAGGGGAGCGATTATTCTTACATGAGACTGTATACTGGAGGGGGCTGAAAGAGGGGAGCGATGATTCTTGCATGGGACTGTATCCTGGAGGTGGCTGAAAGAGGGGAGCGATGATTCTTGCATGGGACTGTATCCTGGAGGTGGCTGAAAGAGGGAAGCGATGATTATTACATGGGACTGTATGCTGGAGGTGGCTGAAAGAGGGGAGCGATGATTCTTACATGGGACTGTATGCTGGAGGGGGCTGAAAGAGGGGAGCGATAATTCTTACATGGGACTGTATACTGGAGGGGGCTGAAAGAGGGGAGCGATGATTCTTACATGGGACTGTATGGTGGAGGGGGCTGAGAGAGGGAGCGATGATTCTTACATGGGACTGTATGCTGGAGGAGGCTGAAAGAGGGAAGCAATGATTCTTACATGGGACTGTATGCTGGAGGAGGCTGAAAGAGGGGAGCAATGATTCTTACATGGGACTGTATGCTGGAGGAGGCTGAAAGAGGGAGGGATGATTCATACTTGGGACTCTATGCTGGAGGAGGCTGAAAGAGGGGAGCGATAATTCTTATAAGGGACTGTATGCTGGAGTAGGCTGAAAGAGGGAGCGATGATTCTTACATGGGACTGTATGCTGGAGGGGGCTGAAAGAGGGGAGCGATGATTCTTACATGGGACTGTATGGTGGAGGGGGCTGAGAGAGGGAGCGATGATTCTTACATGGGACTGTATGCTGGAGGAGACTGAAAGAGGGAAGCAATAATTCTTACATGGGACTGTATGCTGGAGGGTCTGAGAGAGGGGAGCAATGATTCTTACATGGGACTGTATGCTGGAGGAGGCTGATAGAGGGGAGCAATGATTCTTACATGGGACTGTATGCTGGAGGAGGCTGAAAGAGGGAGCAATGATTCTTACATGGGACTGTATGCTGGAGGGGCTGAAAGAGGGGAGCTATGATTCTTACATGGGACTGTATGCTGGAGGAGGCTGAAAGAGGGAAGCAATGATTCTTACATGGGACTGTATGCTGGAGGGGCTGAAAGAGGGGAGCAATGATTCTTACATCGGACTGTATGCTGGAGGGGCTGAAAGAGGGGAGTGATGATTCTTACATGGGACTGTATGCTGGAGGGTCTGAGAGGGGAGCAATGATTCTTACATGGGACTGTATGCTGGAGGGGCTGAGAGAGGGGAGCAATGATTCTTACATGGGACTGTATTCTGGAGGAGGCTGATAGAGGGGAGCAATGATTCTTACATGGGACTGTATGCTGGATGAGGCTGATAGAGGGGAGCAATGATTCTTACATGGGACTGTATGCTGGAGGAGGCTGATAGAGGGGAGCTATGATTCTTACATGGGACTGTATGCTGGAGGAGGCTGAAAGAGGGGAGCGATGATTCTTACATGGGACTGTATGCTGGAGGAGGCTGAAAGAGGGGAGCGCTGATTCTTACATGGGACTGTATGATGGAGGAGGCTGAAAGAGGGAGGGATGATTCATACATGGGACTGTATGCTGGAGGAGGCTGAAAGAGGGGAGCGATGATTCTTACATGGGACTGTATGCTGGAGGGGCTGAAAGAGGGGAGCGATGATTCTTACATAGGACTGTATGCTGGAGTAGGCTGAAAGAGGGGAGCGCTGATTCTTACAATGGACTGTATGCTGGAGGAGGCTGAAAGAGAGGAGCACTGATTATTACATGGGACTGTATGCTGGAGGTGGCTGAAAGAGGGGAGCGATGATTCTTACATGGGACTGTATGCAGGAGGAGGCTGAAAGAGGGGAGCGATGATTCTTAGATGGGATTGTATGCTGGAGGAGGCTAAAAGAGGGGAGCGATGATTCTTACATGGGACTGTATGCTGGAGGTGGCTGAAAGAGGGGAGCGATGATTCTTACATGGGACTGTATGCTGGAGGGGACTGAAAGGGGAGCGATGATTCTTACATGGGACTGTATGCTGGAGGGGCTGAAATAGGGGAGCGCTGATTATTATATGGGACTGTATGCTGGAGGTGGCTGAAAGAGGGGAGCGATGATTCTTAGATGGGACTGTATGCTGGAGGAGGCTGAAAGAGGGAAGCAATAATTCTTACATGGGACTGTATGCTGGAGGGTCTGAGAGAGGGGAGCAATGATTCTTACATGGGACTGTATGCTGGAGGAGGCTGATAGAGGGGAGCAATGATTCTTACATGGGACTGTATGCTGGAGGAGGCTGAAAGAGGGAGCAATGATTCTTACATGGGACTGTATGCTGGAGGGGCTGAAAGAGGGGAGCTATGATTCTTACATGGGACTGTATGCTGGAGGAGGCTGAAAGAGGGAAGCAATGATTCTTACATGGGACTGTATGCTGGAGGGGCTGAAAGAGGGGAGCAATGATTCTTACATCGGACTGTATGCTGGAGGGGCTGAAAGAGGGGAGTGATGATTCTTACATGGGACTGTATGCTGGAGGGTCTGAGAGGGGAGCAATGATTCTTACATGGGACTGTATGCTGGAGGGGCTGAGAGAGGGGAGCAATGATTCTTACATGGGACTGTATTCTGGAGGAGGCTGATAGAGGGGAGCAATGATTCTTACATGGGACTGTATGCTGGATGAGGCTGATAGAGGGGAGCAATGATTCTTACATGGGACTGTATGCTGGAGGAGGCTGATAGAGGGGAGCTATGATTCTTACATGGGACTGTATGCTGGAGGAGGCTGAAAGAGGGGAGCGATGATTCTTACATGGGACTGTATGCTGGAGGAGGCTGAAAGAGGGGAGCGCTGATTCTTACATGGGACTGTATGATGGAGGAGGCTGAAAGAGGGAGGGATGATTCATACATGGGACTGTATGCTGGAGGAGGCTGAAAGAGGGGAGCGATGATTCTTACATGGGACTGTATGCTGGAGGGGCTGAAAGAGGGGAGCGATGATTCTTACATAGGACTGTATGCTGGAGTAGGCTGAAAGAGGGGAGCGCTGATTCTTACAATGGACTGTATGCTGGAGGAGGCTGAAAGAGAGGAGCACTGATTATTACATGGGACTGTATGCTGGAGGTGGCTGAAAGAGGGGAGCGATGATTCTTACATGGGACTGTATGCAGGAGGAGGCTGAAAGAGGGGAGCGATGATTCTTAGATGGGATTGTATGCTGGAGGAGGCTAAAAGAGGGGAGCGATGATTCTTACATGGGACTGTATGCTGGAGGTGGCTGAAAGAGGGGAGCGATGATTCTTACATGGGACTGTATGCTGGAGGGGACTGAAAGGGGAGCGATGATTCTTACATGGGACTGTATGCTGGAGGGGCTGAAATAGGGGAGCGCTGATTATTATATGGGACTGTATGCTGGAGGTGGCTGAAAGAGGGGAGCGATGATTCTTAGATGGGACTGTATGCTGGAGGAGGCTGAAAGAGGGAGCGCTGATTCTTACATGGGACTGTATGCTGGAGGAGGCTGAAACAGGGGAGCGCTGATTCTTACATGGGACTGTATGCTGGAGGAAGCTGAAAGAGGGGAGCGATGATTCTTACATGGGACTGTATGCTGGAGGAGTCTGAAAGAGGGGAGCGATGATTCTTACATGGGACTGTATGCTGGAGGAGGCTGAAAGAGGGAGCGCTGATTCTTACATGGGACTGTATGCTGGAGGAGGTTGAAAGAGGGAGGGATGATTCATACATGGGACTCTATGCTGGAGGAGGCTGAAAGAGGGGAGCGATGATTCTTATATGGGACTGTATGCTGGAGTAGGCTGAAAGAGGGGAGCGATGATTCTTACATGGGACTGTATGCTGGAGGTGGCTGAAAGAGGGGAGTGATGATTCTTACATGGGACTGTATGCTGGAGGGCCTGAGAGAATGGAGCAATGATTCTTACATGGGACTGTATGCTGGAGGAGGCTGAAAGAGGGGAGCAATGATTCTTACATGGGACTGTATGCTGGAGGAGGCTGAAAGAGGGGAGCAATGATTATTACATGGGACTGTATGCTGGAGGTGGCTGAAAGAGGGGAGCGATAATTCTTACATGGGACTGTATACTGGAGGGGGCTGAAAGTGGGGAGTGATGATTCTTACATGGGACTGTATGGTGGAGGGGGCTGAGAGAGGGAGCGATGATTCTTACATGGGACTGTATGCTGAAGGAGGCTGATAGAGGGGAGCAATGATTCTTACATGGGACTGTATGCTGGAGGGGGCTGAAAGAGGGGAGCGATGATTCTTACATGGGACTGTATGCTGGAGGAGGCTGAAAGAGGGGAGCGATGATTCTTACATGGGACTGTATGCTGGAGGGGGCTGAAAGAGGGGAGCGATTATTCTTGCATGGGACTGTATCCTGGGGGTGGCTGAAAGAGGGGAGCGATGATTCTTACATGGGACTGCATGCTGGAGGGGGCTGAAAGAGGGGAGCGATGATTCTTACATGGGACTGTATGCTGGAGGAGGCTGAAAGAGGGGAGCGATGCTTCTTACATGGGACTGTATGCTGGAGGGGGCTGAAAGAGGGGAGCGATTATTCTTACATGGGACTGTATACTGGAGGGGGCTGAAAGAGGGGAGCGATTATTCTTGCATGGGACTGTATCCTGGGGGTGGCTGAAAGAGGGGAGCGATGATTATTACATGGGACTGTATGCTGGAGGGCCTGAGAGAGGGGAGCAATGATTCTTACATGGGACTGTATGCTGGAGGAGGCTGAAAGAGGGGAGCAATGATTCTTACATGGGACTGTATGCTGGAGGTGGCTGAAAGAGGGAAGCGATGATTATTACATGGGACTGTATGCTGGAGGTGGCTGAAAGAGGGGAGCGATGATTCTTACATGGGACTGTATGCTGGAGGGGGCTGAAAGAGGGGAGCGATAATTCTTACATGGGACTGTATACTGGAGGGGGCTGAAAGAGGGGAGCGATGATTCTTACATGGGACTGTATGGTGGAGGGGGCTGAGAGAGGGAGCGATGATTCTTACATGGGACTGTTTGCTGGAGGAGGCTGAAAGAGGGAAGCAATGATTCTTACATGGGACTGAATGGTGGAGGGGGCTGAGAGAGGGAGCGATGATTGTTACATGGGACTGTATGCTGGAGGAGGCTGATAGAGGGGAGCAATGATTCTTACATGGGACTGTACGCTGGAGGAGGCTGAAAGAGGGAGCGATGATTCTTACATGGGACTGTATGCTGGAGGGGCTGAAAGAGGGGAGCGATGATTCTTACATGGGACTGTATGCTTGAGGAGGCTGAAAGAGGGAGGGATGATTCATACTTGGGACTCTATGCTGGAGGAGGCTGAAAGAGGGGAGCGATAATTCTTATAAGGGACTGTATGCTGGAGTAGGCTGAAAGAGGGAGCGATGATTCTTACATGGGACTGTATGCTGGAGGGGGCTGAAAGAGGGGAGCGATGATTCTTACATGGGACTGTATGGTGGAGGGGGCTGAGAGAGGGAGCGATGATTCTTACATGGGACTGTATGCTGGAGGAGGCTGAAAGAGGGAAGCAATAATTCTTACATGGGACTGTATGCTGGAGGGTCTGAGAGAGGGGAGCAATGATTCTTACATGGGACTGTATGCTGGAGGAGGCTGATAGAGGGGAGCAATGATTCTTACATGGGACTGTATGCTGGAGGAGGCTGAAAGAGGGAGCAATGATTCTTACATGGGACTGTATGCTGGAGGGGCTGAAAGAGGGGAGCGATGATTCTTACATGGGCCTGTATGCTGGAGGAGGCTGAAAGAGGGAAGCAATGATTCTTACATGGGACTGTATGCTGGAGGGGCTGAAAGAGGGGAGCAATGATTCTTACATCGGACTGTATGCTGGAGGGGCTGAAAGAGGGGAGTGATGATTCTTACATGGGACTGTATGCTGGAGGGTCTGAGAGGGGAGCAATGATTCTTACATGGGACTGTATGCTGGAGGGGCTGAGAGAGGGGAGCAATGATTCTTACATGGGACTGTATGCTGGAGGAGGCTGATAGAGGGGAGCAATGATTCTTACATGGGACTGTATGCTGGAGGAGGCTGATAGAGGGGAGCAATGATTCTTACATGGGACTGTATGCTGGAGGAGGCTGAAAGAGGGGAGCGATGATTCTTACATGGGACTGTATGCTGGAGGAGGCTGAAAGAGGGGAGCGATGATTCTTACATGGGACTGTATGCTTGAGGAGGCTGAAAGAGGGAGGGATGATTCATACATGGGACTCTATGCTGGAGGAGGCTGAAAGAGGGGAGCGATAATTCTTATAAGGGACTGTATGCTGGAGTAGGCTGAAAGAGGGAGCGATGATTCTTACATGGGACTGTATGCTGGAGGGGGCTGAAAGAGGGGAGCGATGATTCTTACATGGGAATGTATGGTGGAGGGGGCTGAGAGAGGGAGCGATGATTCTTACATGGGACTGTATGCTGGAGGAGGCTGAAAGAGGGGAGCAATGATTCTTACATGGGACTGTATGCTGGAGGTGGCTGAAAGAGGGGAGCGATGATTCTTACATGGGACTGTATGCTGGAGGGGGCTGAGAGAGGGAGCAATGATTCTTACATGGGACTGTATGCTGGAGGAGGCTGAAAGAGGGGAGCGATAATTCTTACATGGGACTGTATACTGGAGGGGGCTGAAAGTGGGGAGCGATGATTCTTACATGGGACTGTATGGTGGAGGGGGCTGAGAGAGGGAGCAATGATTCTTACATGGGACTGTATGCTGGAGGAGGCTGATAGAGGGGAGCAATGATTCTTACATGGGACTGTATGCTGGAGGGGGCTGAAAGAGGGGAGCGATGATTCTTACATGGGACTGTATGCTGGAGGGGGCTGAAAGAGGGGAGCGATGATTCTTACATGGGACTGTATGCTGGAGGGGGCTGAAAGAGGGGAGCGATTATTCTTACATGAGACTGTATACTGGAGGGGGCTGAAAGAGGGGAGCGATGATTCTTGCATGGGACTGTATCCTGGAGGTGGCTGAAAGAGGGGAGCGATGATTCTTACATGGGACTGTATGCTGGAGGGCCAGAGAGAGGGGAGCAATGATTCTTACATGGGACTGTATGCTGGAGGAGGCTGAAAGAGGGGAGCAATGATTCTTACATGGGACTGTATGCTGGAGGTGGCTGAAAGAGGGAAGCGATGATTATTACATGGGACTGTATGCTGGAGGTGGCTGAAAGAGGGGAGCGATGATTCTTACATGGGACTGTATGCTGGAGGGGGCTGAAAGAGGGGAGCGATAATTCTTACATGGGACTGTATACTGGAGGGGGCTGAAAGAGGGGAGCGATGATTCTTACATGGGACTGTATGGTGGAGGGGGCTGAGAGAGGGAGCGATGATTCTTACATGGGACTGTATGCTGGAGGAGGCTGAAAGAGGGAAGCAATGATTCTTACATGGGACTGTATGCTGGAGGAGGCTGAAAGAGGGGAGCAATGATTCTTACATGGGACTGTATGCTGGAGGAGGCTGAAAGAGGGAGGGATGATTCATACTTGGGACTCTATGCTGGAGGAGGCTGAAAGAGGGGAGCGATAATTCTTATAAGGGACTGTATGCTGGAGTAGGCTGAAAGAGGGAGCGATGATTCTTACATGGGACTGTATGCTGGAGGGGGCTGAAAGAGGGGAGCGATGATTCTTACATGGGACTGTATGGTGGAGGGGGCTGAGAGAGGGAGCGATGATTCTTACATGGGACTGTATGCTGGAGGAGACTGAAAGAGGGAAGCAATAATTCTTACATGGGACTGTATGCTGGAGGGTCTGAGAGAGGGGAGCAATGATTCTTACATGGGACTGTATGCTGGAGGAGGCTGATAGAGGGGAGCAATGATTCTTACATGGGACTGTATGCTGGAGGAGGCTGAAAGAGGGAGCAATGATTCTTACATGGGACTGTATGCTGGAGGGGCTGAAAGAGGGGAGCTATGATTCTTACATGGGCCTGTATGCTGGAGGAGGCTGAAAGAGGGAAGCAATGATTCTTACATGGGACTGTATGCTGGAGGGGCTGAAAGAGGGGAGCAATGATTCGTACATCGGACTGTATGCTGGAGGGGCTGAAATAGGGGAGTGATGATTCTTACATGGGACTGTATGCTGGAGGGTCTGAGAGGGGAGCAATGATTCTTACATGGGACTGTATGCTGGAGGGGCTGAGAGAGGGGAGCAATGATTCTTACATGGGACTGTATGCTGGATGAGGCTGATAGAGGGGAGCAATGATTCTTACATGGGACTGTATGCTGGAGGAGGCTGATAGAGGGGAGCTATGATTCTTACATGGGACTGTATGCTGGAGGAGGCTGAAAGAGGGGAGCGATGATTCTTACATGGGACTGTATGCTGGAGGAGGCTGAAAGAGGGGAGCGCTGATTCTTACATGGGACTGTATGATGGAGGAGGCTGAAAGAGGGAGGGATGATTCATACATGGGACTGTATGCTGGAGGAGGCTGAAAGAGGGGAGCGATGATTCTTACATGGGACTGTATGCTGGAGGGGCTGAAAGAGGGGAGCGATGATTCTTACATAGGACTGTATGCTGGAGTAGGCTGAAAGAGGGGAGCGCTGATTCTTACAATGGACTGTATGCTGGAGGAGGCTGATAGAGGGGAGCAATGATTCTTACATGGGACTGTATGCTGGAGGAGGCTGAAAGAGGGGAGCGATGATTCTTACATGGGACTGTATGCTGGAGGAGGCTGAAAGAGGGGAGCGATGATTCTTACATGGGACTGTATGCTTGAGGAGGCTGAAAGAGGGAGGGATGATTCATACATGGGACTCTATGCTGGAGGAGGCTGAAAGAGGGGAGCGATAATTCTTATAAGGGACTGTATGCTGGAGTAGGCTGAAAGAGGGAGCGATGATTCTTACATGGGACTGTATGCTGGAGGGGGCTGAAAGAGGGGAGCGATGATTCTTACATGGGAATGTATGGTGGAGGGGGCTGAGAGAGGGAGCGATGATTCTTACATGGGACTGTATGCTGGAGGAGGCTGAAAGAGGGGAGCAATGATTCTTACATGGGACTGTATGCTGGAGGTGGCTGAAAGAGGGGAGCGATGATTCTTACATGGGACTGTATGCTGGAGGGGGCTGAGAGAGGGAGCAATGATTCTTACATGGGACTGTATGCTGGAGGAGGCTGAAAGAGGGGAGCGATAATTCTTACATGGGACTGTATACTGGAGGGGGCTGAAAGTGGGGAGCGATGATTCTTACATGGGACTGTATGGTGGAGGGGGCTGAGAGAGGGAGCAATGATTCTTACATGGGACTGTATGCTGGAGGAGGCTGATAGAGGGGAGCAATGATTCTTACATGGGACTGTATGCTGGAGGGGGCTGAAAGAGGGGAGCGATGATTCTTACATGGGACTGTATGCTGGAGGGGGCTGAAAGAGGGGAGCGATGATTCTTACATGGGACTGTATGCTGGAGGGGGCTGAAAGAGGGGAGCGATTATTCTTACATGAGACTGTATACTGGAGGGGGCTGAAAGAGGGGAGCGATGATTCTTGCATGGGACTGTATCCTGGAGGTGGCTGAAAGAGGGGAGCGATGATTCTTACATGGGACTGTATGCTGGAGGGCCAGAGAGAGGGGAGCAATGATTCTTACATGGGACTGTATGCTGGAGGAGGCTGAAAGAGGGGAGCAATGATTCTTACATGGGACTGTATGCTGGAGGTGGCTGAAAGAGGGAAGCGATGATTATTACATGGGACTGTATGCTGGAGGTGGCTGAAAGAGGGGAGCGATGATTCTTACATGGGACTGTATGCTGGAGGGGGCTGAAAGAGGGGAGCGATAATTCTTACATGGGACTGTATACTGGAGGGGGCTGAAAGAGGGGAGCGATGATTCTTACATGGGACTGTATGGTGGAGGGGGCTGAGAGAGGGAGCGATGATTCTTACATGGGACTGTATGCTGGAGGAGGCTGAAAGAGGGAAGCAATGATTCTTACATGGGACTGTATGCTGGAGGAGGCTGAAAGAGGGGAGCAATGATTCTTACATGGGACTGTATGCTGGAGGAGGCTGAAAGAGGGAGGGATGATTCATACTTGGGACTCTATGCTGGAGGAGGCTGAAAGAGGGGAGCGATAATTCTTATAAGGGACTGTATGCTGGAGTAGGCTGAAAGAGGGAGCGATGATTCTTACATGGGACTGTATGCTGGAGGGGGCTGAAAGAGGGGAGCGATGATTCTTACATGGGACTGTATGGTGGAGGGGGCTGAGAGAGGGAGCGATGATTCTTACATGGGACTGTATGCTGGAGGAGACTGAAAGAGGGAAGCAATAATTCTTACATGGGACTGTATGCTGGAGGGTCTGAGAGAGGGGAGCAATGATTCTTACATGGGACTGTATGCTGGAGGAGGCTGATAGAGGGGAGCAATGATTCTTACATGGGACTGTATGCTGGAGGAGGCTGAAAGAGGGAGCAATGATTCTTACATGGGACTGTATGCTGGAGGGGCTGAAAGAGGGGAGCTATGATTCTTACATGGGCCTGTATGCTGGAGGAGGCTGAAAGAGGGAAGCAATGATTCTTACATGGGACTGTATGCTGGAGGGGCTGAAAGAGGGGAGCAATGATTCGTACATCGGACTGTATGCTGGAGGGGCTGAAAGAGGGGAGTGATGATTCTTACATGGGACTGTATGCTGGAGGGTCTGAGAGGGGAGCAATGATTCTTACATGGGACTGTATGCTGGAGGGGCTGAGAGAGGGGAGCAATGATTCTTACATGGGACTGTATGCTGGAGGAGGCTGATAGAGGGGAGCAATGATTCTTACATGGGACTGTATGCTGGATGAGGCTGATAGAGGGGAGCAATGATTCTTACATGGGACTGTATGCTGGAGGAGGCTGATAGAGGGGAGCTATGATTCTTACATGGGACTGTATGCTGGAGGAGGCTGAAAGAGGGGAGCGATGATTCTTACATGGGACTGTATGCTGGAGGAGGCTGAAAGAGGGGAGCGCTGATTCTTACATGGGACTGTATGATGGAGGAGGCTGAAAGAGGGAGGGATGATTCATACATGGGACTGTATGCTGGAGGAGGCTGAAAGAGGGGAGCGATGATTCTTACATGGGACTGTATGCTGGAGGGGCTGAAAGAGGGGAGCGATGATTCTTACATAGGACTGTATGCTGGAGTAGGCTGAAAGAGGGGAGCGCTGATTCTTACAATGGACTGTATGCTGGAGGAGGCTGATAGAGGGGAGCAATGATTCTTACATGGGACTGTATGCTGGAGGAGGCTGAAAGAGGGGAGCGATGATTCTTACATGGGACTGTATGCTGGAGGAGGCTGAAAGAGGGGAGCGATGATTCTTACATGGGACTGTATGCTTGAGGAGGCTGAAAGAGGGAGGGATGATTCATACATGGGACTCTATGCTGGAGGAGGCTGAAAGAGGGGAGCGATAATTCTTATAAGGGACTGTATGCTGGAGTAGGCTGAAAGAGGGAGCGATGATTCTTACATGGGACTGTATGCTGGAGGGGGCTGAAAGAGGGGAGCGATGATTCTTACATGGGAATGTATGGTGGAGGGGGCTGAGAGAGGGAGCGATGATTCTTACATGGGACTGTATGCTGGAGGAGGCTGAAAGAGGGGAGCAATGATTCTTACATGGGACTGTATGCTGGAGGTGGCTGAAAGAGGGGAGCGATGATTCTTACATGGGACTGTATGCTGGAGGGGGCTGAGAGAGGGAGCAATGATTCTTACATGGGACTGTATGCTGGAGGAGGCTGAAAGAGGGGAGCGATAATTCTTACATGGGACTGTATACTGGAGGGGGCTGAAAGTGGGGAGCGATGATTCTTACATGGGACTGTATGGTGGAGGGGGCTGAGAGAGGGAGCAATGATTCTTACATGGGACTGTATGCTGGAGGAGGCTGATAGAGGGGAGCAATGATTCTTACATGGGACTGTATGCTGGAGGGGGCTGAAAGAGGGGAGCGATGATTCTTACATGGGACTGTATGCTGGAGGGGGCTGAAAGAGGGGAGCGATGATTCTTACATGGGACTGTATGCTGGAGGGGGCTGAAAGAGGGGAGCGATTATTCTTACATGAGACTGTATACTGGAGGGGGCTGAAAGAGGGGAGCGATGATTCTTGCATGGGACTGTATCCTGGAGGTGGCTGAAAGAGGGGAGCGATGATTCTTACATGGGACTGTATGCTGGAGGGCCAGAGAGAGGGGAGCAATGATTCTTACATGGGACTGTATGCTGGAGGAGGCTGAAAGAGGGGAGCAATGATTCTTACATGGGACTGTATGCTGGAGGTGGCTGAAAGAGGGAAGCGATGATTATTACATGGGACTGTATGCTGGAGGTGGCTGAAAGAGGGGAGCGATGATTCTTACATGGGACTGTATGCTGGAGGGGGCTGAAAGAGGGGAGCGATAATTCTTACATGGGACTGTATACTGGAGGGGGCTGAAAGAGGGGAGCGATGATTCTTACATGGGACTGTATGGTGGAGGGGGCTGAGAGAGGGAGCGATGATTCTTACATGGGACTGTATGCTGGAGGAGGCTGAAAGAGGGAAGCAATGATTCTTACATGGGACTGTATGCTGGAGGAGGCTGAAAGAGGGGAGCAATGATTCTTACATGGGACTGTATGCTGGAGGAGGCTGAAAGAGGGAGGGATGATTCATACTTGGGACTCTATGCTGGAGGAGGCTGAAAGAGGGGAGCGATAATTCTTATAAGGGACTGTATGCTGGAGTAGGCTGAAAGAGGGAGCGATGATTCTTACATGGGACTGTATGCTGGAGGGGGCTGAAAGAGGGGAGCGATGATTCTTACATGGGACTGTATGGTGGAGGGGGCTGAGAGAGGGAGCGATGATTCTTACATGGGACTGTATGCTGGAGGAGACTGAAAGAGGGAAGCAATAATTCTTACATGGGACTGTATGCTGGAGGGTCTGAGAGAGGGGAGCAATGATTCTTACATGGGACTGTATGCTGGAGGAGGCTGATAGAGGGGAGCAATGATTCTTACATGGGACTGTATGCTGGAGGAGGCTGAAAGAGGGAGCAATGATTCTTACATGGGACTGTATGCTGGAGGGGCTGAAAGAGGGGAGCTATGATTCTTACATGGGCCTGTATGCTGGAGGAGGCTGAAAGAGGGAAGCAATGATTCTTACATGGGACTGTATGCTGGAGGGGCTGAAAGAGGGGAGCAATGATTCTTACATCGGACTGTATGCTGGAGGGGCTGAAAGAGGGGAGTGATGATTCTTACATGGGACTGTATGCTGGAGGGTCTGAGAGGGGAGCAATGATTCTTACATGGGACTGTATGCTGGAGGGGCTGAGAGAGGGGAGCAATGATTCTTACATGGGACTGTATGCTGGAGGAGGCTGATAGAGGGGAGCAATGATTCTTACATGGGACTGTATGCTGGATGAGGCTGATAGAGGGGAGCAATGATTCTTACATGGGACTGTATGCTGGAGGAGGCTGATAGAGGGGAGCTATGATTCTTACATGGGACTGTATGCTGGAGGAGGCTGAAAGAGGGGAGCGATGATTCTTACATGGGACTGTATGCTGGAGGAGGCTGAAAGAGGGGAGCGCTGATTCTTACATGGGACTGTATGATGGAGGAGGCTGAAAGAGGGAGGGATGATTCATACATGGGACTGTATGCTGGAGGAGGCTGAAAGAGGGGAGCGATGATTCTTACATGGGACTGTATGCTGGAGGGGCTGAAAGAGGGGAGCGATGATTCTTACATAGGACTGTATGCTGGAGTAGGCTGAAAGAGGGGAGCGCTGATTCTTACAATGGACTGTATGCTGGAGGAGGCTGAAAGAGAGGAGCACTGATTATTACATGGGACTGTATGCTGGAGGTGGCTGAAAGAGGGGAGCGATGATTCTTACATGGGACTGTATGCAGGAGGAGGCTGAAAGAGGGGAGCGATGATTCTTAGATGGGATTGTATGCTGGAGGAGGCTAAAAGAGGGGAGCGATGATTCTTACATGGGACTGTATGCTGGAGGTGGCTGAAAGAGGGGAGCGATGATTCTTACATGGGACTGTATGCTGGAGGGGACTGAAAGGGGAGCGATGATTCTTACACGGGACTGTATGCTGGAGGGGCTGAAATAGGGGAGCGCTGATTATTATATGGGACTGTATGCTGGAGGTGGCTGAAAGAGGGGAGCGATGATTCTTAGATGGGACTGTATGCTGGAGGAGGCTGAAAGAGGGAGCGCTGATTCTTACATGGGACTGTATGCTGGAGGAGGCTGAAACAGGGGAGCGCTGATTCTTACATGGGACTGTATGCTGGAGGAAGCTGAAAGAGGGGAGCGATGATTCTTACATGGGACTGTATGCTGGAGGAGTCTGAAAGAGGGGAGCGATGATTCTTACATGGGACTGTATGCTGGAGGAGGCTGAAAGAGGGAGCGCTGATTCTTACATGGGACTGTATGCTGGAGGAGGCTGAAAGAGGGAGGGATGATTCATACATGGGAGTCTATGCTGGAGGAGGCTGAAAGAGGGGAGCGATGATTCTTATATGGGACTGTATGCTGGAGTAGGCTGAAAGAGGGAAGCGATGATTATTACATGGGACTGTATGCTGGAGGTGGCTGAAAGAGGGGAGCGATGATTCTTACATGGGACTGTATGCTGGAGGGGGCTGAAAGAGGGGAGCGATAATTCTTACATGGGACTGTATACTGGAGGGGGCTGAAAGAGGGGAGCGATGATTCTTACATGGGACTGTATGGTGGAGGGGGCTGAGAGAGGGAGCGATGATTCTTACATGGGACTGTATGCTGGAGGAGGCTGAAAGAGGGAAGCAATGATTCTTACATGGGACTGTATGCTGGAGGAGGCTGAAAGAGGGGAGCAATGATTCTTACATGGGACTGTATGTTGGAGGTGGCTGAAAGAGGGGAGCGATGATTCTTACATGGGACTGTATACTGGAGGGGGCTGAAAGAGGGGAGCGATGATTCTTACATGGGACTGTATGGTGGAGGGGGCTGAGAGAGGGAGCGATGATTCTTACATGGGACTGTATGGTGGAGGGGGCTGAGAGAGGGAGCGATAATTCTTACATGGGACTGTATACTGGAGGGGGCTGAAAGAGGGGAGCGATGATTCTTACATGGGACTGTATGCTTGAGGAGGCTGAAAGAGGGAGGGATGATTCATACATGGGACTCTATGCTGGAGGAGGCTGAAAGAGGGGAGCGATGATTCTTACATGGGACTGTATACTGGAGGGGGCTGAAAGAGGGGAGCGATGATTCTTACATGGGACTGTATGGTGGAGGGGGCTGAGAGAGGGAGCGATGATTCTTACATGGGACTCTATGCTGGAGGAGGCTGAAAGAGGGGAGCGATAATTCTTATAAGGGACTGTATGCTGGAGGGGGCTGAAAGAGGGGAGCGATGATTCTTACATGGGACTGTATGGTGGAGGGGGCTGAAAGAGGGAGCGATGATTCTTACATGGGACTGTATGCTGGAGGGGCTGAAAGAGGGGAGCGATGATTCTTACATGGGACTGTATGCTTGAGGAGGCTGAAAGAGGGAGGGATGATTCATACATGGGACTCTATGCTGGAGGAGGCTGAAAGAGGGGAGCGATAGTTCTTATAAGGGACTGTATGCTGGAGTAGGCTGAAAGAGGGAGCGATGATTCTTACATGGGACTGTATGCTGGAGGGGGCTGAAAGAGGGGAGCGATGATTCTTACATGGGAATGTATGGTGGAGGGGGCTGAGAGAGGGAGCGATGATTCTTACATGGGACTGTATGCTGGAGGAGGCTGAAAGAGGGAAGCAATAATTCTTACATGGGACTGTATGCTGGAGGGTCTGAGAGAGGGGAGCAATGATTCTTACATGGGACTGTATGCTGGAGGAGGCTGAAAGAGGGGAGCAATGATTCTTACATGGGACTGTATGCTGGAGGTGGCTGAAAGAGGGGAGCGATGATTCTTACATGGGACTGTATGCTGGAGGGGGCTGAGAGAGGGAGCAATGATTCTTACATGGGACTGTATGCTGGAGGAGGCTGAAAGAGGGGAGCGATAATTCTTACATGGGACTGTATACTGGAGGGGGCTGAAAGTGGGGAGCGATGATTCTTACATGGGACTGTATGGTGGAGGGGGCTGAGAGAGGGAGCAATGATTCTTACATGGGACTGTATGCTGGAGGAGGCTGATAGAGGGGAGCGATGATTCTTACATGGGACTGTATGCTGGAGGGGGCTGAGAGAGGGAGCAATGATTCTTACATGGGACTGTATGCTGGAGGAGGCTGAAAGAGGGGAGCGATAATTCTTACATGGGACTGTATACTGGAGGTGGCTGAAAGAGGGAAGCGATGATTATTACATGGGACTGTATGCTGGAGGTGGCTGAAAGAGGGGAGCGATGATTCTTACATGGGACTGTATGCTGGAGGGGGCTGAAAGAGGGGAGCGATAATTCTTACATGGGACTGTATACTGGAGGGGGCTGAAAGAGGGGAGCGATGATTCTTACATGGGACTGTATGGTGGAGGGGGCTGAGAGAGGGAGCGATGATTCTTACATGGGACTGTATGCTGGAGGAGGCTGAAAGAGGGAAGCAATGATTCTTACATGGGACTGTATGCTGGAGGAGGCTGAAAGAGGGGAGCAATGATTCTTACATGGGACTGTATGCTGGAGGAGGCTGAAAGAGGGAGGGATGATTCATACTTGGGACTCTATGCTGGAGGAGGCTGAAAGAGGGGAGCGATAATTCTTATAAGGGACTGTATGCTGGAGTAGGCTGAAAGAGGGAGCGATGATTCTTACATGGGACTGTATGCTGGAGGGGGCTGAAAGAGGGGAGCGATGATTCTTACATGGGACTGTATGGTGGAGGGGGCTGAGAGAGGGAGCGATGATTCTTACATGGGACTGTATGCTGGAGGAGACTGAAAGAGGGAAGCAATAATTCTTACATGGGACTGTATGCTGGAGGGTCTGAGAGAGGGGAGCAATGATTCTTACATGGGACTGTATGCTGGAGGAGGCTGATAGAGGGGAGCAATGATTCTTACATGGGACTGTATGCTGGAGGAGGCTGAAAGAGGGAGCAATGATTCTTACATGGGACTGTATGCTGGAGGGGCTGAAAGAGGGGAGCTATGATTCTTACATGGGACTGTATGCTGGAGGAGGCTGAAAGAGGGAAGCAATGATTCTTACATGGGACTGTATGCTGGAGGGGCTGAAAGAGGGGAGCAATGATTCTTACATTGGACTGTATGCTGGAGGGGCTGAAAGAGGGGAGTGATGATTCTTACATGGGACTGTATGCTGGAGGGTCTGAGAGGGGAGCAATGATTCTTACATGGGACTGTATGCTGGAGGGGCTGAGAGAGGGGAGCAATGATTCTTACATGGGACTGTATTCTGGAGGAGGCTGATAGAGGGGAGCAATGATTCTTACATGGGACTGTATGCTGGATGAGGCTGATAGAGGGGAGCAATGATTCTTACATGGGACTGTATGCTGGAGGAGGCTGATAGAGGGGAGCTATGATTCTTACATGGGACTGTATGCTGGAGGAGGCTGAAAGAGGGGAGCGATGATTCTTACATGGGACTGTATGCTGGAGGAGGCTGAAAGAGGGGAGCGCTGATTCTTACATGGGACTGTATGATGGAGGAGGCTGAAAGAGGGAGGGATGATTCATACATGGGACTGTATGCTGGAGGAGGCTGAAAGAGGGGAGCGATGATTCTTACATGGGACTGTATGCTGGAGGGGCTGAAAGAGGGGAGCGATGATTCTTACATAGGACTGTATGCTGGAGTAGGCTGAAAGAGGGGAGCGCTGATTCTTACAATGGACTGTATGCTGGAGGAGGCTGAAAGAGAGGAGCACTGATTATTACATGGGACTGTATGCTGGAGGTGGCTGAAAGAGGGGAGCGATGATTCTTACATGGGACTGTATGCAGGAGGAGGCTGAAAGAGGGGAGCGATGATTCTTAGATGGGATTGTATGCTGGAGGAGGCTAAAAGAGGGGAGCGATGATTCTTACATGGGACTGTATGCTGGAGGTGGCTGAAAGAGGGGAGCGATGATTCTTACATGGGACTGTATGCTGGAGGGGACTGAAAGGGGAGCGATGATTCTTACATGGGACTGTATGCTGGAGGGGCTGAAATAGGGGAGCGCTGATTATTATATGGGACTGTATGCTGGAGGTGGCTGAAAGAGGGGAGCGATGATTCTTAGATGGGACTGTATGCTGGAGGAGGCTGAAAGAGGGAGCGCTGATTCTTACATGGGACTGTATGCTGGAGGAGTCTGAAAGAGGGGAGCGATGATTCTTACATGGGACTGTATGCTGGAGGAGGCTGAAAGAGGGAGCGCTGATTCTTACATGGGACTGTATGCTGGAGGAGGTTGAAAGAGGGAGGGATGATTCATACATGGGACTCTATGCTGGAGGAGGCTGAAAGAGGGGAGCGATGATTCTTATATGGGACTGTATGCTGGAGTAGGCTGAAAGAGGGGAGCGATGATTCTTACATGGGACTGTATGCTGGAGGTGGCTGAAAGAGGGGAGTGATGATTCTTACATGGGACTGTATGCTGGAGGGCCTGAGAGAATGGAGCAATGATTCTTACATGGGACTGTATGCTGGAGGAGGCTGAAAGAGGGGAGCAATGATTCTTACATGGGACTGTATGCTGAAGGAGGCTGATAGAGGGGAGCAATGATTCTTACATGGGACTGTATGCTGGAGGGGGCTGAAAGAGGGGAGCGATGATTCTTACATGGGACTGTATGCTGGAGGAGGCTGAAAGAGGGGAGCGATGATTCTTACATGGGACTGTATGCTGGAGGGGGCTGAAAGAGGGGAGCGATTATTCTTGCATGGGACTGTATCCTGGGGGTGGCTGAAAGAGGGGAGCGATGATTATTACATGGGACTGTATGCTGGAGTGCCTGAGAGAGGGGAGCAATGATTCTTACATGGGACTGTATGCTGGAGGAGGCTGAAAGAGGGGAGCAATGATTCTTACATGGGACTGTATGCTGGAGGTGGCTGAAAGAGGGAAGCGATGATTATTACATGGGACTGTATGCTGGAGGTGGCTGAAAGAGGGGAGCGATGATTCTTACATGGGACTGTATGCTGGAGGGGGCTGAAAGAGGGGAGCGATAATTCTTACATGGGACTGTATACTGGAGGGGGCTGAAAGAGGGGAGCGATGATTCTTACATGGGACTGTATGGTGGAGGGGGCTGAGAGAGGGAGCGATGATTGTTACATGGGACTGTATGCTGGAGGAGGCTGATAGAGGGGAGCAATGATTCTTACATGGGACTGTACGCTGGAGGAGGCTGAAAGAGGGAGCGATGATTCTTACATGGGACTGTATGCTGGAGGGGCTGAAAGAGGGGAGCGATGATTCTTACATGGGACTGTATGCTGGAGTAGGCTGAAAGAGGGGAGCGATGATTCTTACATGGGACTGTATGCTGGAGGTGGCTGAAAGAGGGGAGTGATGATTCTTACATGGGACTGTATGCTGGAGGGCCTGAGAGAGTGGAGCAATGATTCTTACATGGGACTGTATGCTGGAGGAGGCTGAAAGAGGGGAGCAATGATTCTTACATGGGACTGTATGCTGGAGGAGGCTGAAAGAGGGGAGCAATGATTATTACATGGGACTGTATGCTGGAGGTGGCTGAAAGAGGGGAGCGATAATTCTTACATGGGACTGTATACTGGAGGGGGCTGAAAGTGGGGAGCGATGATTCTTACATGGGACTGTATGGTGGAGGGGGCTGAGAGAGGGAGCGATGATTCTTACATGGGACTGTATGCTGAAGGAGGCTGATAGAGGGGAGCAATGATTCTTACATGGGACTGCATGCTGGAAGGGGCTGAAAGAGGGGAGCGATGATTCTTACATGGGACTGTATGCTGGAGGAGGCTGAAAGAGGGGAGCGATGATTCTTACATGGGACTGTATGCTGGAGGGGGCTGAAAGAGGGGAGCGATTATTCTTACATGGGACTGTATACTGGAGGGGGCTGAAAGAGGGGAGCGATTATTCTTGCATGGGACTGTATCCTGGGGGTGGCTGAAAGAGGGGAGCGATGATTATTACATGGGACTGTATGCTGGAGGGCCTGAGAGAGGGGAGCAATGATTCTTACATGGGACTGTATGCTGGAGGAGGCTGAAAGAGGGGAGCAATGATTCTTACATGGGACTGTATGCTGGAGGTGGCTGAAAGAGGGAAGCGATGATTATTACATGGGACTGTATGCTGGAGGTGGCTGAAAGAGGGGAGCGATGATTCTTACATGGGACTGTATGCTGGAGGTGGCTGAAAGAGGGGAGCGATGATTCTTACATGGGACTGTATGCTTGAGGAGGCTGAAAGAGGGAGGGATGATTCATACTTGGGACTCTATGCTGGAGGAGGCTGAAAGAGGGGAGCGATAATTCTTATAAGGGACTGTATGCTGGAGTAGGCTGAAAGAGGGAGCGATGATTCTTACATGGGACTGTATGCTGGAGGGGGCTGAAAGAGGGGAGCGATGATTCTTACATGGGACTGTATGGTGGAGGGGGCTGAGAGAGGGAGCGATGATTCTTACATGGGACTGTATGCTGGAGGAGGCTGAAAGAGGGAAGCAATAATTCTTACATGGGACTGTATGCTGGAGGGTCTGAGAGAGGGGAGCAATGATTCTTACATGGGACTGTATGCTGGAGGAGGCTGAAAGAGGGGAGCAATGATTCTTACATGGGACTGTATGCTGGAGGTGGCTGAAAGAGGGAAGCGATGATTATTACATGGGACTGTATGCTGGAGGTGGCTGAAAGAGGGGAGCGATGATTCTTACATGGGACTGTATGCTGGAGGGGGCTGAAAGAGGGGAGCGATAATTCTTACATGGGACTGTATACTGGAGGGGGCTGAAAGAGGGGAGCGATGATTCTTACATGGGACTGTATGGTGGAGGGGGCTGAGAGAGGGAGCGATGATTGTTACATGGGACTGTATGCTGGAGGAGGCTGATAGAGGGGAGCAATGATTCTTACATGGGACTGTACGCTGGAGGAGGCTGAAAGAGGGAGCGATGATTCTTACATGGGACTGTATGCTGGAGGGGCTGAAAGAGGGGAGCGATGATTCTTACATGGGACTGTATGCTGGAGTAGGCTGAAAGAGGGGAGCGATGATTCTTACATGGGACTGTATGCTGGAGGTGGCTGAAAGAGGGGAGTGATGATTCTTACATGGGACTGTATGCTGGAGGGCCTGAGAGAGTGGAGCAATGATTCTTACATGGGACTGTATGCTGGAGGAGGCTGAAAGAGGGGAGCAATGATTCTTACATGGGACTGTATGCTGGAGGAGGCTGAAAGAGGGGAGCAATGATTATTACATGGGACTGTATGCTGGAGGTGGCTGAAAGAGGGGAGCGATAATTCTTACATGGGACTGTATACTGGAGGGGGCTGAAAGTGGGGAGCGATGATTCTTACATGGGACTGTATGGTGGAGGGGGCTGAGAGAGGGGAGCAATGATTCTTACATGGGACTGTATGCTGGAGGAGGCTGATAGAGGGGAGCAATGATTCTTACATGGGACTGTATGCTGGAGGAGGCTGAAAGAGGGAGCAATGATTCTTACATGGGACTGTATGCTGGAGGGGCTGAAAGAGGGGAGCGATGATTCTTACATGGGCCTGTATGCTGGAGGAGGCTGAAAGAGGGAAGCAATGATTCTTACATGGGACTGTATGCTGGAGGGGCTGAAAGAGGGGAGCAATGATTCTTACATCGGACTGTATGCTGGAGGGGCTGAAAGAGGGGAGTGATGATTCTTACATGGGACTGTATGCTGGAGGGTCTGAGAGGGGAGCAATGATTCTTACATGGGACTGTATGCTGGAGGGGCTGAGAGAGGGGAGCAATGATTCTTACATGGGACTGTATGCTGGAGGAGGCTGATAGAGGGGAGCAATGATTCTTACATGGGACTGTATGCTGGAGGAGGCTGATAGAGGGGAGCAATGATTCTTACATGGGACTGTATGCTGGAGGAGGCTGAAAGAGGGGAGCGATGATTCTTACATGGGACTGTATGCTGGAGGAGGCTGAAAGAGGGGAGCGATGATTCTTACATGGGACTGTATGCTTGAGGAGGCTGAAAGAGGGAGGGATGATTCATACATGGGACTCTATGCTGGAGGAGGCTGAAAGAGGGGAGCGATAATTCTTATAAGGGACTGTATGCTGGAGTAGGCTGAAAGAGGGAGCGATGATTCTTACATGGGACTGTATGCTGGAGGGGGCTGAAAGAGGGGAGCGATGATTCTTACATGGGAATGTATGGTGGAGGGGGCTGAGAGAGGGAGCGATGATTCTTACATGGGACTGTATGCTGGAGGAGGCTGAAAGAGGGAAGCAATAATTCTTACATGGGACTGTATGCTGGAGGGTCTGAGAGAGGGGAGCAATGATTCTTACATGGGACTGTATGCTGGAGGAGGCTGAAAGAGGGGAGCAATGATTCTTACATGGGACTGTATGCTGGAGGTGGCTGAAAGAGGGGAGCGATGATTCTTACATGGGACTGTATGCTGGAGGGGGCTGAGAGAGGGAGCAATGATTCTTACATGGGACTGTATGCTGGAGGAGGCTGAAAGAGGGGAGCGATAATTCTTACATGGGACTGTATACTGGAGGGGGCTGAAAGTGGGGAGCGATGATTCTTACATGGGACTGTATGGTGGAGGGGGCTGAGAGAGGGAGCAATGATTCTTACATGGGACTGTATGCTGGAGGAGGCTGATAGAGGGGAGCAATGATTCTTACATGGGACTGTATGCTGGAGGGGGCTGAAAGAGGGGAGCGATGATTCTTACATGGGACTGTATGCTGGAGGGGGCTGAAAGAGGGGAGCGATGATTCTTACATGGGACTGTATGCTGGAGGGGGCTGAAAGAGGGGAGCGATTATTCTTACATGAGACTGTATACTGGAGGGGGCTGAAAGAGGGGAGCGATGATTCTTGCATGGGACTGTATCCTGGAGGTGGCTGAAAGAGGGGAGCGATGATTCTTACATGGGACTGTATGCTGGAGGGCCAGAGAGAGGGGAGCAATGATTCTTACATGGGACTGTATGCTGGAGGAGGCTGAAAGAGGGGAGCAATGATTCTTACATGGGACTGTATGCTGGAGGTGGCTGAAAGAGGGAAGCGATGATTATTACATGGGACTGTATGCTGGAGGTGGCTGAAAGAGGGGAGCGATGATCTTACATGGGACTGTATGCTGGAGGGGGCTGAAAGAGGGGAGCGATAATTCTTACATGGGACTGTATACTGGAGTGGGCTGAAAGAGGGGAGCGATGATTCTTACATGGGACTGTATGCTGGAGGAGGCTGAAAGAGGGAAGCAATGATTCTTACATGGGACTGTATGCTGGAGGAGGCTGAAAGAGGGGAGCAATGATTCTTACATGGGACTGTATGCTGGAGGAGGCTGAAAGAGGGAGGGATGATTCATACTTGGGACTCTATGCTGGAGGAGGCTGAAAGAGGGGAGCGATAATTCTTATAAGGGACTGTATGCTGGAGTAGGCTGAAAGAGGGAGCGATGATTCTTACATGGGACTGTATGCTGGAGGGGGCTGAAAGAGGGGAGCGATGATTCTTACATGGGACTGTATGGTGGAGGGGGCTGAGAGAGGGAGCGATGATTCTTACATGGGACTGTATGCTGGAGGAGACTGAAAGAGGGAAGCAATAATTCTTACATGGGACTGTATGCTGGAGGGTCTGAGAGAGGGGAGCAATGATTCTTACATGGGACTGTATGCTGGAGGAGGCTGATAGAGGGGAGCAATGATTCTTACATGGGACTGTATGCTGGAGGAGGCTGAAAGAGGGAGCAATGATTCTTACATGGGACTGTATGCTGGAGGGGCTGAAAGAGGGGAGCTATGATTCTTACATGGGCCTGTATGCTGGAGGAGGCTGAAAGAGGGAAGCAATGATTCTTACATGGGACTGTATGCTGGAGGGGCTGAAAGAGGGGAGCAATGATTCTTACATCGGACTGTATGCTGGAGGGGCTGAAAGAGGGGAGTGATGATTCTTACATGGGACTGTATGCTGGAGGGTCTGAGAGGGGAGCAATGATTCTTACATGGGACTGTATGCTGGAGGGGCTGAGAGAGGGGAGCAATGATTCTTACATGGGACTGTATGCTGGAGGAGGCTGATAGAGGGGAGCAATGATTCTTACATGGGACTGTATGCTGGATGAGGCTGATAGAGGGGAGCAATGATTCTTACATGGGACTGTATGCTGGAGGAGGCTGATAGAGGGGAGCTATGATTCTTACATGGGACTGTATGCTGGAGGAGGCTGAAAGAGGGGAGCGATGATTCTTACATGGGACTGTATGCTGGAGGAGGCTGAAAGAGGGGAGCGCTGATTCTTACATGGGACTGTATGATGGAGGAGGCTGAAAGAGGGAGGGATGATTCATACATGGGACTGTATGCTGGAGGAGGCTGAAAGAGGGGAGCGATGATTCTTACATGGGACTGTATGCTGGAGGGGCTGAAAGAGGGGAGCGATGATTCTTACATAGGACTGTATGCTGGAGTAGGCTGAAAGAGGGGAGCGCTGATTCTTACAATGGACTGTATGCTGGAGGAGGCTGAAAGAGAGGAGCACTGATTATTACATGGGACTGTATGCTGGAGGTGGCTGAAAGAGGGGAGCGATGATTCTTACATGGGACTGTATGCAGGAGGAGGCTGAAAGAGGGGAGCGATGATTCTTAGATGGGATTGTATGCTGGAGGAGGCTAAAAGAGGGGAGCGATGATTCTTACATGGGACTGTATGCTGGAGGTGGCTGAAAGAGGGGAGCGATGATTCTTACATGGGACTGTATGCTGGAGGGGACTGAAAGGGGAGCGATGATTCTTACACGGGACTGTATGCTGGAGGGGCTGAAATAGGGGAGCGCTGATTATTATATGGGACTGTATGCTGGAGGTGGCTGAAAGAGGGGAGCGATGATTCTTAGATGGGACTGTATGCTGGAGGAGGCTGAAAGAGGGAGCGCTGATTCTTACATGGGACTGTATGCTGGAGGAGGCTGAAACAGGGGAGCGCTGATTCTTACATGGGACTGTATGCTGGAGGAAGCTGAAAGAGGGGAGCGATGATTCTTACATGGGACTGTATGCTGGAGGAGTCTGAAAGAGGGGAGCGATGATTCTTACATGGGACTGTATGCTGGAGGAGGCTGAAAGAGGGAGCGCTGATTCTTACATGGGACTGTATGCTGGAGGAGGCTGAAAGAGGGAGGGATGATTCATACATGGGAGTCTATGCTGGAGGAGGCTGAAAGAGGGGAGCGATGATTCTTATATGGGACTGTATGCTGGAGTAGGCTGAAAGAGGGGAGCGATGATTCTTACATGGGACTGTATGCTGGAGGTGGCTGAAAGAGGGGAGTGATGATTCTTAGATGGGACTGTATGCTGGAGGGCCTGAGAGAGTGGAGCAATGATTCTTACATGGGACTGTATGCTGGAGGAGGCTGAAAGAGGGGAGCAATGATTCTTACATGGGACTGTATGCTGGAGGAGGCTGAAAGAGGGGAGCAATGATTATTACATGGGACTGTATGCTGGAGGTGGCTGAAAGAGGGGAGCGATGATTCTTACATGGGACTGTATGCTGGAGGAGGCTGAAAGAGGGGAGCAATGATTCTTACATGGGACTGTATGCTGGAGGTGGCTGAAAGAGGGAAGCGATGATTATTACATGGGACTGTATGCTGGAGGTGGCTGAAAGAGGGGAGCGATGATTCTTACATGGGACTGTATGCTGGAGGGGGCTGAAAGAGGGGAGCGATAATTCTTACATGGGACTGTATACTGGAGGGGGCTGAAAGAGGGGAGCGATGATTCTTACATGGGACTGTATGGTGGAGGGGGCTGAGAGAGGGAGCGATGATTCTTACATGGGACTGTATGCTGGAGGAGGCTGAAAGAGGGAAGCAATGATTCTTACATGGGACTGTATGCTGGAGGAGGCTGAAAGAGGGGAGCAATGATTCTTACATGGGACTGTATGTTGGAGGTGGCTGAAAGAGGGGAGCGATGATTCTTACATGGGACTGTATACTGGAGGGGGCTGAAAGAGGGGAGCGATGATTCTTACATGGGACTGTATGGTGGAGGGGGCTGAGAGAGGGAGCGATGATTCTTACATGGGACTGTATGGTGGAGGGGGCTGAGAGAGGGAGCGATAATTCTTACATGGGACTGTATACTGGAGGGGGCTGAAAGAGGGGAGCGATGATTCTTACATGGGACTGTATGGTGGAGGGGGCTGAGAGAGGGAGCGATGATTCTTACATGGGACTGTATGCTGGAGGAGGCTGAAAGAGGGAAGCAATGATTCTTACATGGGACTGTATGCTGGAGGAGGCTGAAAGAGGGGAGCAATGATTCTTACATGGGACTGTATGCTGGAGGTGGCTGAAAGAGGGAAGCGATGATTATTACATGGGACTGTATGCTGGAGGGGGCTGAAAGAGGGGAGCGATAATTCTTACATGGGACTATATACTGGAGGGGGCTGAAAGAGGGGAGCGATGATTCTTACATGGGACTGTATGGTGGAGGGGGCTGAGAGAGGGAGCGATGATTCTTACATGGGACTGTATGCTGGAGGAGGCTGATAGAGGGGAGCAATGATTCTTACATGGGACTGTACGCTGGAGGAGGCTGAAAGAGGGAGCGATGATTCTTACATGGGACTGTATGCTGGAGGGGCTGAAAGAGGGGAGCGATGATTCTTACATGGGACTGTATGCTTGAGGAGGCTGAAAGAGGGAGGGATGATTCATACATGGGACTCTATGCTGGAGGAGGCTGAAAGAGGGGAGCGATAATTCTTATAAGGGACTGTATGCTGGAGTAGGCTGAAAGAGGGAGCGATGATTCTTACATGGGACTGTATGCTGGAGGGGGCTGAAAGAGGGGAGCGATGATTCTTACATGGGACTGTATGGTGGAGGGGGCTGAGAGAGGGAGCGATGATTCTTACATGGGACTGTATGCTGGAGGGTCTGAGAGAGGGGAGCAATGATTCTTACATGGGACTGTATGCTGGAGGAGGCTGAAAGAGGGGAGCAATGATTCTTACATGGGACTGTATGCTGGAGGGTCTGAGAGAGGGGAGCAATGATTCTTACATGGGACTGTATGCTGGAGGAGGCTGAAAGAGGGGAGCAATGATTCTTACATGGGACTGTATGCTGGAGGTGGCTGAAAGAGGGAAGCAATGATTATTACATGGGACTGTATGCTGGAGGGGGCTGAAAGAGGGGAGCGATGATTCTTACATGGGACTGTATGCTGGAGGGGGCTGAAAGAGGGGAGCGATTATTCTTACATGGGACTGTATACTGGAGGGGGCTGAAAGAGGGGAGCGATGATTCTTACATGGGACTGTATGCTGGAGGAGGCTGATAGAGGGGAGCAATGATTCTTACATGGGACTGTATGCTGGAACAGGCTGATAGAGGGGAGCAATGATTCTTACATGGGACTGTATGCTGGAGGAGGCTGAAAGAGGGGAGCGATGATTCTTACATGGGACTGTATGCTGGAGGAGGCTGAAAGAGGGGAGCGCTGATTCTTACATGGGACTGTATGATGGAGGAGGCTGAAAGAGGGAGGGATGATTCATACATGGGACTGTATGCTGGAGGAGGCTGAAAGAGGGGAGCGATGATTCTTACATGGGACTGTATGCTGGAGGGGCTGAAAGAGGGGAGCGATGATTCTTACATAGGACTGTATGCTGGAGTAGGCTGAAAGAGGGGAGCGCTGATTCTTACAATGGACTGTATGCTGGAGGAGGCTGAAAGAGAGGAGCACTGATTATTACATGGGACTGTATGCTGGAGGTGTCTGAAAGAGGGGAGCGATGATTCTTACATGGGACTGTATGCAGGAGGAGGCTGAAAGAGGGGAGCGATGATTCTTAGATGGGATTGTATGCTGGAGGAGGCTAAAAGAGGGGAGCGATGATTCTTACATGGGACTGTATGCTGGAGGGGGCTGAAAGGGGAGCGATGATTCTTACATGGGACTGTATGCTGGAGGGGCTGAAATAGGGGAGCGCTGATTATTATATGGGACTGTATGCTGGAGGTGGCTGAAAGAGGGGAGCGATGATTCTTAGATGGGACTGTATGCTGGAGGAGGCTGAAACAGGGAGCGCTGATTCTTACATGGGACTGTATGCTGGAGGAGGCTGAAACAGGGGAGCGCTGATTCTTACATGGGACTGTATGCTGGAGGAAGCTGAAAGAGGGGAGCGATGATTCTTACATGGGACTGTATGCTGGAGGAGTCTGAAAGAGGGGAGCGATGATTCTTACATGGGACTGTATGCTGGAGGAGGCTGAAAGAGGGAGCGCTGATTCTTACATGGGACTGTATGCTGGAGGAGGCTGAAAGAGGGAGGGATGATTCATACATGGGACTCTATGCTGGAGGAGGCTGAAAGAGGGGAGCGATGATTCTTATATGGGACTGTATGCTGGAGTAGGCTGAAAGAGGGGAGCGATGATTCTTACATGGGACTGTATGCTGGAGGTGGCTGAAAGAGGGGAGCGATGATTCTTACATGGGACTGTATGCTGGAGGGGGCTGAGAGAGGGGAGCGATGATTCTTACATGGGACTGTATCCTGGAGGGGGCTGAGAGAGGGGAGCGATGATTCTTACACGGGACTGTATGCTGGAGGGTCTGAGAGAGGGGAGCTATGATTCTTACATGGGACTGTATGCTGGAGGGGCTGAGAGAGGGGAGCAATGATTCTTACATGGGACTGTATGCTGGAGGAGGCTGAAAGATGGGAGCGATGATTCTTACATGGGACTGTATGCTGGAGGGGGCTGAAAGAGGGGAGCAATGATTCTTACATGGGACTGTATGCTGGAGGGGGCTGAAAGAGGAGAGCGATGATTCAAGGATGGGACTGTATACTGGAGGAGGCTGAAAGAGGGAGCGATAATTCTTACATGGGACTGTATACTGGAGGGGGCTGAAAGAGGGGAGCGATGATTCTTACATGGGACTGTATGGTGGAGGGGGCTGAGAGAGGGAGCGATGATTCTTACATGGGACTGTATGCTGGAGGAGGCTGAAAGAGGGAAGCAATGATTCTTACATGGGACTGTATGCTGGAGGAGGCTGAAAGAGGGGAGCAATGATTCTTACATGGGACTGTATGCTGGAGGTGGCTGAAAGAGGGAAGCGATGATTATTACATGGGACTGTATGCTGGAGGTGGCTGAAAGAGGGGAGCGATGATTCTTACATGGGACTGTATGCTGGAGGGGGCTGAAAGAGGGGAGCGATAATTCTTACATGGGACTGTATACTGGAGGGGGCTGAAAGAGGGGAGCGATGATTCTTACATGGGACTGTATGGTGGAGGGGGCTGAGAGAGGGAGCGATGATTCTTACATGGGACTGTATGCTGGAGGAGGCTGATAGAGGGGAGCAATGATTCTTACATGGGACTGTACGCTGGAGGAGGCTGAAAGAGGGAGCGATGATTCTTACATGGGACTGTATGCTGGAGGGGCTGAAAGAGGGGAGCGATGATTCTTACATTGGACTGTATGCTTGAGGAGGCTGAAAGAGGGAGGGATGATTCATACATGGGACTCTATGCTGGAGGAGGCTGAAAGAGGGGAGCGATAATTCTTATAAGGGACTGTATGCTGGAGTAGGCTGAAAGAGGGAGCGATGATTCTTACATGGGACTGTATGCTGGAGGGGGCTGAAAGAGGGGAGCGATGATTCTTACATGGGAATGTATGGTGGAGGGGGCTGAGAGAGGGAGCGATGATTCTTACATGGGACTGTATGCTGGAGGAGGCTGAAAGAGGGAAGCAATAATTCTTACATGGGACTGTATGCTGGAGGGTCTGAGAGAGGGGAGCAATGATTCTTACATGGGACTGTATGCTGGAGGAGGCTGAGAGAGGGAAGCAATGATTCTTACATGGGACTGTATGCTGGAGGAGGCTGAAAGAGGGGAGCAATGATTCTTACATGGGACTGTATGCTGGAGGTGGCTGAAAGAGGGGAGCGATGATTCTTACATGGGACTGTATGCTGGAGGGGGCTGAAAGAGGGGAGCGATAATTCTTACATGGGACTGTATACTGGAGGGGGCTGAAAGAGGGGAGCGATGATTCTTACATGGGACTGTATGGTGGAGGGGGCTGAGAGGGAGCGATGATTGTTACATGGGACTGTATGCTGGAGGAGGCTGATAGAGGGGAGCAATGATTCTTACATGGGACTGTACGCTGGAGGAGGCTGAAAGAGGGAGCGATGATTCTTACATGGGACTGTATGCTGGAGGAGGCTGAAAGAGGGGAGCAATGATTCTTACATGGGACTGTATGCTGGAGGTGGCTGAAAGAGGGAAGCAATGATTATTACATGGGACTGTATGCTGGAGGTGGCTGAAAGAGGGGAGCGATGATTCTTACATGGGACTGTATACTGGAGGGGGCTGAAAGTGGGGAGCGATGCTTCTTACATGGGACTGTATGGTGGAGGGGGCTGAGAGAGGGAGCGATGATTCTTACATGGGACTGTATGCTGGAGGAGGCTGATAGAGGGGAGCAATGATTCTTACATGGGACTGTATGCTGGAGGGGGCTGAAAGAGGGGAGCGATGATTCTTACATGGGACTGTATGCTGGAGGAGGCTGAAAGAGGGGAGCGATGATTCTTACATGGGACTGTATGCTGGAGGGGGCTGAAAGAGGGGAGCGATTATTCTTACATGGGACTGTATACTGGAGGGGGCTGAAAGAGGGGAGCGATGATTCTTGCATGGGACTGTATCCTGGAGGTGGCTGAAAGAGGGGAGCGATGATTCTTACATGGGACTGTATGCTGGAGGAGGCTGAAAGAGGGGAGCAATGATTCTTACATGGGACTGTATGCTGGAGGTGGCTGAAAGAGGGGAGCGATGATTCTTACATGGGACTGTATGCTGGAGGGGGCTGAAAGAGGGGAGCGATAATTCTTACATGGGACTGTATACTGGAGGGGGCTGAAAGAGGGGAGCGATGATTCTTACATGGGACTGTATGGTGGAGGGGGCTGAGAGAGGGAGCGATGATTCTTACATGGGACTGTATGCTGGAGGAGACTGAAAGAGGGAAGCAATAATTCTTACATGGGACTGTATGCTGGAGGGTCTGAGAGAGGGGAGCAATGATTCTTACATGGGACTGTATGCTGGAGGAGGCTGATAGAGGGGAGCAATGATTCTTACATGGGACTGTATGCTGGAGGAGGCTGAAAGAGGGAGCAATGATTCTTACATGGGACTGTATGCTGGAGGGGCTGAAAGAGGGGAGCTATGATTCTTACATGGGCCTGTATGCTGGAGGAGGCTGAAAGAGGGAAGCAATGATTCTTACATGGGACTGTATGCTGGAGGGGCTGAAAGAGGGGAGCAATGATTCTTACATCGGACTGTATGCTGGAGGGGCTGAAAGAGGGGAGTGATGATTCTTACATGGGACTGTATGCTGGAGGGTCTGAGAGGGGAGCAATGATTCTTACATGGGACTGTATGCTGGAGGGGCTGAGAGAGGGGAGCAATGATTCTTACATGGGACTGTATGCTGGAGGAGGCTGATAGAGGGGAGCAATGATTCTTACATGGGACTGTATGCTGGAGGAGGCTGATAGAGGGGAGCTATGATTCTTACATGGGACTGTATGCTGGAGGAGGCTGAAAGAGGGGAGCGATGATTCTTACATGGGACTGTATGCTGGAGGAGGCTGAAAGAGGGGAGCGCTGATTCTTACATGGGACTGTATGATGGAGGAGGCTGAAAGAGGGAGGGATGATTCATACATGGGACTGTATGCTGGAGGAGGCTGAAAGAGGGGAGCGATGATTCTTACATGGGACTGTATGCTGGAGGGGCTGAAAGAGGGGAGCGATGATTCTTACATAGGACTGTATGCTGGAGTAGGCTGAAAGAGGGGAGCGCTGATTCTTACAATGGACTGTATGCTGGAGGAGGCTGAAAGAGAGGAGCACTGATTATTACATGGGACTGTATGCTGGAGGTGGCTGAAAGAGGGGAGCGATGATTCTTACATGGGACTGTATGCAGGAGGAGGCTGAAAGAGGGGAGCGATGATTCTTAGATGGGATTGTATGCTGGAGGAGGCTAAAAGAGGGGAGCGATGATTCTTACATGGGACTGTATGCTGGAGGTGGCTGAAAGAGGGGAGCGATGATTCTTACATGGGACTGTATGCTGGAGGGGACTGAAAGGGGAGCGATGATTCTTACACGGGACTGTATGCTGGAGGGGCTGAAATAGGGGAGCGCTGATTATTATATGGGACTGTATGCTGGAGGTGGCTGAAAGAGGGGAGCGATGATTCTTAGATGGGACTGTATGCTGGAGGAGGCTGAAAGAGGGAGCGCTGATTCTTACATGGGACTGTATGCTGGAGGAGGCTGAAACAGGGGAGCGCTGATTCTTACATGGGACTGTATGCTGGAGGAAGCTGAAAGAGGGGAGCGATGATTCTTACATGGGACTGTATGCTGGAGGAGTCTGAAAGAGGGGAGCGATGATTCTTACATGGGACTGTATGCTGGAGGAGGCTGAAAGAGGGAGCGCTGATTCTTACATGGGACTGTATGCTGGAGGAGGCTGAAAGAGGGAGGGATGATTCATACATGGGAGTCTATGCTGGAGGAGGCTGAAAGAGGGGAGCGATGATTCTTATATGGGACTGTATGCTGGAGTAGGCTGAAAGAGGGGAGCGATGATTCTTACATGGGACTGTATGCTGGAGGTGGCTGAAAGAGGGGAGTGATGATTCTTAGATGGGACTGTATGCTGGAGGGCCTGAGAGAGTGGAGCAATGATTCTTACATGGGACTGTATGCTGGAGGAGGCTGAAAGAGGGGAGCAATGATTCTTACATGGGACTGTATGCTGGAGGAGGCTGAAAGAGGGGAGCAATGATTATTACATGGGACTGTATGCTGGAGGTGGCTGAAAGAGGGGAGCGATGATTCTTACATGGGACTGTATGCTGGAGGAGGCTGAAAGAGGGGAGCAATGATTCTTACATGGGACTGTATGCTGGAGGTGGCTGAAAGAGGGAAGCGATGATTATTACATGGGACTGTATGGTGGAGGGGGCTGAGAGAGGGAGCGATGATTCTTACATGGGACTGTATGCTGGAGGAGGCTGAAAGAGGGAAGCAATGATTCTTACATGGGACTGTATGCTGGAGGAGGCTGAAAGAGGGGAGCAATGATTCTTACATGGGACTGTATGTTGGAGGTGGCTGAAAGAGGGGAGCGATGATTCTTACATGGGACTGTATACTGGAGGGGGCTGAAAGAGGGGAGCGATGATTCTTACATGGGACTGTATGGTGGAGGGGGCTGAGAGAGGGAGCGATGATTCTTACATGGGACTGTATGGTGGAGGGGGCTGAGAGAGGGAGCGATAATTCTTACATGGGACTGTATACTGGAGGGGGCTGAAAGAGGGGAGCGATGATTCTTACATGGGACTGTATGGTGGAGGGGGCTGAGAGAGGGAGCGATGATTCTTACATGGGACTGTATGCTGGAGGAGGCTGAAAGAGGGAAGCAATGATTCTTACATGGGACTGTATGCTGGAGGAGGCTGAAAGAGGGGAGCAATGATTCTTACATGGGACTGTATGCTGGAGGTGGCTGAAAGAGGGAAGCGATGATTATTACATGGGACTGTATGCTGGAGGGGGCTGAAAGAGGGGAGCGATAATTCTTACATGGGACTGTATACTGGAGGGGGCTGAAAGAGGGGAGCGATGATTCTTACATGGGACTGTATGGTGGAGGGGGCTGAGAGAGGGAGCGATGATTCTTACATGGGACTGTATGCTGGAGGAGGCTGATAGAGGGGAGCAATGATTCTTACATGGGACTGTACGCTGGAGGAGGCTGAAAGAGGGAGCGATGATTCTTACATGGGACTGTATGCTGGAGGGGCTGAAAGAGGGGAGCGATGATACTTACATGGGACTGTATGCTTGAGGAGGCTGAAAGAGGGAGGGATGATTCATACATGGGACTCTATGCTGGAGGAGGCTGAAAGAGGGGAGCGATAATTCTTATAAGGGACTGTATGCTGGAGTAGGCTGAAAGAGGGAGCGATGATTCTTACATGGGACTGTATGCTGGAGGGGGCTGAAAGAGGGGAGCGATGATTCTTACATGGGACTGTATGGTGGAGGGGGCTGAGAGAGGGAGCGATGATTCTTACATGGGACTGTATGCTGGAGGGTCTGAGAGAGGGGAGCAATGATTCTTACATGGGACTGTATGCTGGAGGAGGCTGAAAGAGGGGAGCAATGATTCTTACATGGGACTGTATGCTGGAGGGTCTGAGAGAGGGGAGCAATGATTCTTACATGGGACTGTATGCTGGAGGAGGCTGAAAGAGGGGAGCAATGATTCTTACATGGGACTGTATGCTGGAGGTGGCTGAAAGAGGGAAGCAATGATTATTACATGGGACTGTATGCTGGAGGGGGCTGAAAGAGGGGAGCGATGATTCTTACATGGGACTGTATGCTGGAGGGGGCTGAAAGAGGGGAGCGATTATTCTTACATGGGACTGTATACTGGAGGGGGCTGAAAGAGGGGAGCGATGATTCTTACATGGGACTGTATGCTGGAGGAGGCTGATAGAGGGGAGCAATGATTCTTACATGGAACTGTATGCTGGAACAGGCTGATAGAGGGGAGCAATGATTCTTACATGGGACTGTATGCTGGAGGAGGCTGAAAGAGGGGAGCGATGATTCTTACATGGGACTGTATGCTGGAGGAGGCTGAAAGAGGGGAGCGCTGATTCTTACATGGGACTGTATGATGGAGGAGGCTGAAAGAGGGAGGGATGATTCATACATGGGACTGTATGCTGGAGGAGGCTGAAAGAGGGGAGCGATGATTCTTACATGGGACTGTATGCTGGAGGGGCTGAAAGAGGGGAGCGATGATTCTTACATAGGACTGTATGCTGGAGTAGGCTGAAAGAGGGGAGCGCTGATTCTTACAATGGACTGTATGCTGGAGGAGGCTGAAAGAGAGGAGCACTGATTATTACATGGGACTGTATGCTGGAGGTGTCTGAAAGAGGGGAGCGATGATTCTTACATGGGACTGTATGCAGGAGGAGGCTGAAAGAGGGGAGCGATGATTCTTAGATGGGATTGTATGCTGGAGGAGGCTAAAAGAGGGGAGCGATGATTCTTACATGGGACTGTATGCTGGAGGGGGCTGAAAGGGGAGCGATGATTCTTACATGGGACTGTATGCTGGAGGGGCTGAAATAGGGGAGCGCTGATTATTATATGGGACTGTATGCTGGAGGTGGCTGAAAGAGGGGAGCGATGATTCTTAGATGGGACTGTATGCTGGAGGAGGCTGAAACAGGGAGCGCTGATTCTTACATGGGACTGTATGCTGGAGGAGGCTGAAACAGGGGAGCGCTGATTCTTACATGGGACTGTATGCTGGAGGAAGCTGAAAGAGGGGAGCGATGATTCTTACATGGGACTGTATGCTGGAGGAGTCTGAAAGAGGGGAGCGATGATTCTTACATGGGACTGTATGCTGGAGGAGGCTGAAAGAGGGAGCGCTGATTCTTACATGGGACTGTATGCTGGAGGAGGCTGAAAGAGGGAGGGATGATTCATACATGGGACTCTATGCTGGAGGAGGCTGAAAGAGGGGAGCGATGATTCTTATATGGGACTGTATGCTGGAGTAGGCTGAAAGAGGGGAGCGATGATTCTTACATGGGACTGTATGCTGGAGGTGGCTGAAAGAGGGGAGCGATGATTCTTACATGGGACTGTATGCTGGAGGGGGCTGAGAGAGGGGAGCGATGATTCTTACATGGGACTGTATCCTGGAGGGGGCTGAGAGAGGGGAGCGATGATTCTTACACGGGACTGTATGCTGGAGGGTCTGAGAGAGGGGAGCTATGATTCTTACATGGGACTGTATGCTGGAGGGGCTGAGAGAGGGGAGCAATGATTCTTACATGGGACTGTATGCTGGAGGAGGCTGAAAGATGGGAGCGATGATTCTTACATGGGACTGTATGCTGGAGGGGGCTGAAAGAGGGGAGCAATGATTCTTACATGGGACTGTATGCTGGAGGGGGCTGAAAGAGGAGAGCGATGATTCAAGGATGGGACTGTATACTGGAGGAGGCTGAAAGAGGGAGCGATAATTCTTACATGGGACTGTATACTGGAGGGGGCTGAAAGAGGGGAGCGATGATTCTTACATGGGACTGTATGGTGGAGGGGGCTGAGAGAGGGAGCGATGATTCTTACATGGGACTGTATGCTGGAGGAGGCTGAAAGAGGGAAGCAATGATTCTTACATGGGACTGTATGCTGGAGGAGGCTGAAAGAGGGGAGCAATGATTCTTACATGGGACTGTATGCTGGAGGTGGCTGAAAGAGGGAAGCGATGATTATTACATGGGACTGTATGCTGGAGGTGGCTGAAAGAGGGGAGCGATGATTCTTACATGGGACTGTATGCTGGAGGGGGCTGAAAGAGGGGAGCGATAATTCTTACATGGGACTGTATACTGGAGGGGGCTGAAAGAGGGGAGCGATGATTCTTACATGGGACTGTATGGTGGAGGGGGCTGAGAGAGGGAGCGATGATTCTTACATGGGACTGTATGCTGGAGGAGGCTGATAGAGGGGAGCAATGATTCTTACATGGGACTGTACGCTGGAGGAGGCTGAAAGAGGGAGCGATGATTCTTACATGGGACTGTATGCTGGAGGGGCTGAAAGAGGGGAGCGATGATTCTTACATTGGACTGTATGCTTGAGGAGGCTGAAAGAGGGAGGGATGATTCATACATGGGACTCTATGCTGGAGGAGGCTGAAAGAGGGGAGCGATAATTCTTATAAGGGACTGTATGCTGGAGTAGGCTGAAAGAGGGAGCGATGATTCTTACATGGGACTGTATGCTGGAGGGGGCTGAAAGAGGGGAGCGATGATTCTTACATGGGAATGTATGGTGGAGGGGGCTGAGAGAGGGAGCGATGATTCTTACATGGGACTGTATGCTGGAGGAGGCTGAAAGAGGGAAGCAATAATTCTTACATGGGACTGTATGCTGGAGGGTCTGAGAGAGGGGAGCAATGATTCTTACATGGGACTGTATGCTGGAGGAGGCTGAGAGAGGGAAGCAATGATTCTTACATGGGACTGTATGCTGGAGGAGGCTGAAAGAGGGGAGCAATGATTCTTACATGGGACTGTATGCTGGAGGTGGCTGAAAGAGGGGAGCGATGATTCTTACATGGGACTGTATGCTGGAGGGGGCTGAAAGAGGGGAGCGATAATTCTTACATGGGACTGTATACTGGAGGGGGCTGAAAGAGGGGAGCGATGATTCTTACATGGGACTGTATGGTGGAGGGGGCTGAGAGGGAGCGATGATTGTTACATGGGACTGTATGCTGGAGGAGGCTGATAGAGGGGAGCAATGATTCTTACATGGGACTGTACGCTGGAGGAGGCTGAAAGAGGGAGCGATGATTCTTACATGGGACTGTATGCTGGAGGAGGCTGAAAGAGGGGAGCAATGATTCTTACATGGGACTGTATGCTGGAGGTGGCTGAAAGAGGGAAGCAATGATTATTACATGGGACTGTATGCTGGAGGTGGCTGAAAGAGGGGAGCGATGATTCTTACATGGGACTGTATACTGGAGGGGGCTGAAAGTGGGGAGCGATGCTTCTTACATGGGACTGTATGGTGGAGGGGGCTGAGAGAGGGAGCGATGATTCTTACATGGGACTGTATGCTGGAGGAGGCTGATAGAGGGGAGCAATGATTCTTACATGGGACTGTATGCTGGAGGGGGCTGAAAGAGGGGAGCGATGATTCTTACATGGGACTGTATGCTGGAGGAGGCTGAAAGAGGGGAGCGATGATTCTTACATGGGACTGTATGCTGGAGGGGGCTGAAAGAGGGGAGCGATTATTCTTACATGGGACTGTATACTGGAGGGGGCTGAAAGAGGGGAGCGATGATTCTTGCATGGGACTGTATCCTGGAGGTGGCTGAAAGAGGGGAGCGATGATTCTTACATGGGACTGTATGCTGGAGGAGGCTGAAAGAGGGGAGCAATGATTCTTACATGGGACTGTATGCTGGAGGTGGCTGAAAGAGGGGAGCGATGATTCTTACATGGGACTGTATGCTGGAGGGGGCTGAAAGAGGGGAGCGATAATTCTTACATGGGACTGTATACTGGAGGGGGCTGAAAGAGGGGAGCGATGATTCTTACATGGGACTGTATGGTGGAGGGGGCTGAGAGAGGGAGCGATGATTCTTACATGGGACTGTATGCTGGAGGAGGCTGATAGAGGGGAGCAATGATTCTTACATGGGACTGTACGCTGGAGGAGGCTGAAAGAGGGAGCGATGATTCTTACATGGGACTGTATGCTGGAGGGGCTGAAAGAGGGGAGCGATGATTCTTACATGGGACTGTATGCTTGAGGAGGCTGAAAGAGGGAGGGATGATTCATACATGGGACTCTATGCTGGAGGAGGCTGAAAGAGGGGAGCGATAATTCTTATAAGGGACTGTATGCTGGAGTAGGCTGAAAGAGGGAGCGATTTTCTTACATGGGACTGTATGCTGGAGGGGGCTGAAAGAGGGGAGCGATGATTCTTACATGGGACTGTATGGTGGAGGGGGCTGAGAGAGGGAGTGATGATTCTTACATGGGACTGTATGCTGGAGGAGGCTGAAAGAGGGAAGCAATAATTCTTACATGAGACTGTATGCTGGAGGGTCTGAGAGAGGGGAGCAATGATTCTTACATGGGACTGTATGCTGGAGGAGGCTGAAAGAGGGGAGCAATGATTCTTACATGGGACTGTATGCTGGAGGTGGCTGAAAGAGGGAAGCAATGATTATTACATGGGACTGTATGCTGGAGGTGGCTGAAAGAGGGGAGCGATGATTCTTACATGGGACTGTATGCTGGAGGAGGCTGAAAGAGGGGAGCGATGATTCTTACATGGGACTGTATGCTGGAGGGGGCTGAAAGAGGGGAGCGATGATTCTTGCATGGGACTGTATCCTGGAGGGGGCTGAAAGAGGGGAGCGATGATTCTTGCATGGGACTGTATCCTGGAGGTGGCTGAAAGAGGGGAGCGATGATTCTTACATGGGACTGTATGCTGGAGGGCCTGAGAGAGGGGAGCAATGATTCTTACATGGGACTGTATGCTGGAGGAGGCTGAAAGAGGGGAGCAATGATTCTTACATGGGACTGTATGCTGGAGGGGGCTGAAAGAGGGGAGCGATGATTCTTACATGGGACTGTATGCTGGAGGGGGCTGAAAGAGGGGAGCGATTATTCTTACATGGGACTGTATACTGGAGGGGGCTGAAAGAGGGGAGCGATGATTCTTGCATGGGACTGTATACTGGAGGGGGCTGAAAGAGGGGAGCGATGATTCTTACATGGGACTGTATGCTGGAGGAGGCTGATAGAGGGGAGCAATGATTCTTACATGGGACTGTATGCTGGAACAGGCTGATAGAGGGGAGCAATGATTCTTACATGGGACTGTATGCTGGAGGAGGCTAAAAGAGTGGAGCGATGATTCTTACATGGGACTGTATGCTGGAGGAGGCTGAAAGAGGGGAGCGCTGATTCTTACATGGGACTGTATGATGGAGGAGGCTGAAAGAGGGAGGGATGATTCATACATGGGACTGTATGCTGGAGGAGGCTGAAAGAGGGGAGCGATGATTCTTACATGGGACTGTATGCTGGAGGGGCTGAAAGAGGGGAGCGCTGATTCTTACAATGGACTGTATGCTGGAGGAGGCTGAAAGAGAGGAGCACTGATTATTACATGGGACTGTATGCTGGAGGTGGCTGAAAGAGGGGAGCGATGATTCTTACATGGGACTGTATGCAGGAGGAGGCTGAAAGAGGGGAGCGATGATTCTTAGATGGGATTGTATGCTGGAGGAGGCTAAAAGAGGGGAGCGATGATTCTTACATGGGACTGTATGCTGGAGGTGGCTGAAAGAGGGGAGCGATGATTCTTACATGGGACTGTATGCTGGAGGGGGCTGAAAGGGGAGCGATGATTCTTACATGGGACTGTATGCTGGAGGGGCTGAAATAGGGGAGCGCTGATTATTATATGGGACTGTATGCTGGAGGTGGCTGAAAGAGGGGAGCGATGATTCTTAGATGGGACTGTATGCTGGAGGAGGCTGAAACAGGGAGCGCTGATTCTTACATGGGACTGTATGCTGGAGGAGGCTGAAACAGGGGAGCGCTGATTCTTACATGGGACTGTATGCTGGAGGAAGCTGAAAGAGGGGAGCAATGATTCTTACATGGGACTGTATGCTGGAGGAGTCTGAAAGAGGGGAGCGATGATTCTTACATGGGACTGTATGCTGGAGGAGGCTGAAAGAGGGAGCGCTGATTCTTACATGGGACTGTATGCTGGAGGAGGCTGAAAGAGGGAGGGATGATTCATACATGGGACTCTATGCTGGAGGAGGCTGAAAGAGGGGAGCGATGATTCTTATATGGGACTGTATGCTGGAGTAGGCTGAAAGAGGGGAGCGATGATTCTTACATGGGACTGTATGCTGGAGGTGGCTGAAAGAGGGGAGCGATGATTCTTACATGGGACTGTATGCTGGAGGGGGCTGAGAGAGGGGAGCGATGATTCTTACATGGGACTGTATCCTGGAGGGGGCTGAGAGAGGGGAGCAATGATTCTTACATGGGACTGTATGCTGGAGGAGGCTGAAAGATGGGAGCGATGATTCTTACATGGGACTGTATGCTGGAGGGGGCTGAAAGAGGGGAGCAATGATTCTTACATGGGACTGTATGCTGGAGGAGACTGAAAGAGGGAGCGATGATTCTTACATGGGACTGTATGCTGGAGGAGGCTGAAAGAGGGAGCGATGATTCAAGGATGGGACTGTATACTGGAGGAGGCTGAAAGAGGGAGCGATAATTCTTACATGGGACTGTATACTGGAGGGGGCTGAAAGAGGGGAGCGATGATTCTTACATGGGACTGTATGGTGGAGGGGGCTGAGAGAGGGAGCGGTGATTCTTACATGGGACTGTATGCTGGAGGAGGCTGATAGAGGGGAGCAATGATTCTTACATGGGACTGTATGCTTGAGGAGGCTGAAAGAGGGAGGGATGATTCATACATGGGACTCTATGCTGGAGGAGGCTGAAAGAGGGGAGCGATGATTCTTATAAGGGACTGTATGCTGGAGTAGGCTGAAAGAGGGAGCGATGATTCTTACATGGGACTGTATGCTGGAGGGCCTGAGAGAGGGGAGCAATGATTCTTACATGGGACTGTATGCTGGAGGAGGCTGAAAGAGGGGAGCAATGATTCTTACATGGGACTGTATGCTGGAGGAGTCTGAAAGAGGGGAGCGATGATTCTTACATGGGACTGTATGCTGGAGGAGGCTGAAAGAGGGAGCGCTGATTCTTACATGGGACTGTATGCTGGAGGAGGCTGAAAGAGGGAGGGATGATTCATACATGGGACTCTATGCTGGAGGAGGCTGAAAGAGGGGAGCGATGATTCTTATATGGGACTGTATGCTGGAGTAGGCTGAAAGAGGGGAGCGATGATTCTTACATGGGACTGTATGCTGGAGGTGGCTGAAAGAGGGGAGCGATGATTCTTACATGGGACTGTATGCTGGAGGGGGCTGAGAGAGGGGAGCGATGATTCTTACATGGGACTGTATCCTGGAGGGGGCTGAGAGAGGGGAGCAATGATTCTTACATGGGACTGTATGCTGGAGGAGGCTGAAAGATGGGAGCGATGATTCTTACATGGGACTGTATGCTGGAGGGGGCTGAAAGAGGGGAGCAATGATTCTTACATGGGACTGTATGCTGGAGGAGACTGAAAGAGGGAGCGATGATTCTTACATGGGACTGTATGCTGGAGGAGGCTGAAAGAGGGAGCGATGATTCAAGGATGGGACTGTATACTGGAGGAGGCTGAAAGAGGGAGCGATAATTCTTACATGGGACTGTATACTGGAGGGGGCTGAAAGAGGGGAGCGATGATTCTTACATGGGACTGTATGGTGGAGGGGGCTGAGAGAGGGAGCAGTGATTCTTACATGGGACTGTATGCTGGAGGAGGCTGATAGAGGGGAGCAATGATTCTTACATGGGACTGTATGCTTGAGGAGGCTGAAAGAGGGAGGGATGATTCATACATGGGACTCTATGCTGGAGGAGGCTGAAAGAGGGGAGCGATGATTCTTATAAGGGACTGTATGCTGGAGTAGGCTGAAAGAGGGAGCGATGATTCTTACATGGGACTGTATGCTGGAGGGCCTGAGAGAGGGGAGCAATGATTCTTACATGGGACTGTATGCTGGAGGAGGCTGAAAGAGGGGAGCAATGATTCTTACATGGTACTGTATGCTGGAGGTGGCTGAAAGAGGGGAGCGATGATTCTTACATGGGACTGTATGCTGGAGGGGGCTGAAAGAGGGGAGAGATAATTCTTACATGGGACTGTATAATGGAGGGGGCTGAAAGAGGGGAGCGATGATTCTTACATGGGACTGTATGGTGGAGGGGGCTGAGAGAGGGAGCGATGACTCTTACATGGGACTGTATGCTGGAGGAGGCTGATAGAGGGGAGCAATAATTCTTACATGGGACTGTACGCTGGAGGAGGCTGAAAGAGGGAGCGATGATTCTTACATGGGACTGTATGCTGGAGGGGCTGAAAGAGGGGAGCGATGATTCTTACATGGGACTGTATGCTTGAGGAGGCTGAAAGAGGGAGGGATGATTCATACATGGGACTCTATGCTGGAGGAGGCTGAAAGAGGGGAGCGATAGTTCTTATAAGGGACTGTATGCTGGAGTAGGCTGAAAGAGGGAGCGATGATTCTTACATGGGACTGTATGCTGGAGGGGGCTGAAAGAGGGGAGCGATGATTCTTACATGGGAATGTATGGTGGAGGGGGCTGAGAGAGGGAGCGATGATTCTTACATGGGACTGTATGCTGGAGGAGGCTGAAAGAGGGAAGCAATAATTCTTACATGGGACTGTATGCTGGAGGGTCTGAGAGAGGGGAGCAATGATTCTTACATGGGACTGTATGCTGGAGGAGGCTGAAAGAGGGGAGCAATGATTCTTACATGGGACTGTATGCTGGAGGTGGCTGAAAGAGGGGAGCGATGATTCTTACATGGGACTGTATGCTGGAGGGGGCTGAGAGAGGGAGCAATGATTCTTACATGGGACTGTATGCTGGAGGAGGCTGAAAGAGGGGAGCGATAATTCTTACATGGGACTGTATACTGGAGGGGGCTGAAAGTGGGGAGCGATGATTCTTACATGGGACTGTATGGTGGAGGGGGCTGAGAGAGGGAGCAATGATTCTTACATGGGACTGTATGCTGGAGGAGGCTGAAAGAGGGGAGCGATAATTCTTACATGGGACTGTATACTGGAGGGGGCTGAAAGTGGGGAGCGATGATTCTTACATGGGACTGTATGGTGGAGGGGGCTGAGAGAGGGAGCAATGATTCTTACATGGGACTGTATGCTGGAGGAGGCTGATAGAGGGGAGCAATGATTCTTACATGGGACTGTATGCTGGAGGGGGCTGAAAGAGGGGAGCGATGATTCTTACATGGGACTGTATGCTGGAGGGGGCTGAAAGAGGGGAGCGATGATTCTTACATGGGACTGTATGCTGGAGGGGGCTGAAAGAGGGGAGCGATTATTCTTACATGAGACTGTATACTGGAGGGGGCTGAAAGAGGGGAGCGATGATTCTTGCATGGGACTGTATCCTGGAGGTGGCTGAAAGAGGGGAGGGATGATTCTTACATGGGACTGTATGCTGGAGGGCCAGAGAGAGGGGAGCAATGATTCTTACATGGGACTGTATGCTGGAGGAGGCTGAAAGAGGGGAGCAATGATTCTTACATGGGACTGTATGCTGGAGGTGGCTGAAAGAGGGAAGCGATGATTATTACATGGGACTGTATGCTGGAGGTGGCTGAAAGAGGGGAGCGATGATTCTTACATGGGACTGTATGCTGGAGGGGGCTGAAAGAGGGGAGCGATAATTCTTACATGGGACTGTATACTGGAGGGGGCTGAAAGAGGGGAGCGATGATTCTTACATGGGACTGTATGGTGGAGGGGGCTGAGAGAGGGAGCGATGATTCTTACATGGGACTGTATGCTGGAGGAGGCTGAAAGAGGGAAGCAATGATTCTTACATGGGACTGTATGCTGGAGGAGGCTAAAAGAGGGGAGCAATGATTCTTACATGGGACTGTATGCTGGAGGAGGCTAAAAGAGGGGAGCAATGATTCTTACATGGGACTGTATGCTGGAGGAGGCTGAAAGAGGGAGGGATGATTCATACTTGGGACTCTATGCTGGAGGAGGCTGAAAGAGGGGAGCGATAATTCTTATAAGGGACTGTATGCTGGAGTAGGCTGAAAGAGGGAGCGATGATTCTTACATGGGACTGTATGCTGGAGGGGGCTGAAAGAGGGGAGCGATGATTCTTACATGGGACTGTATGGTGGAGGGGGCTGAGAGAGGGAGCGATGATTCTTACATGGGACTGTATGCTGGAGGAGACTGAAAGAGGGAAGCAATAATTCTTACATGGGACTGTATGCTGGAGGGTCTGAGAGAGGGGAGCAATGATTCTTACATGGGACTGTATGCTGGAGGAGGCTGATAGAGGGGAGCAATGATTCTTACATGGGACTGTATGCTGGAGGAGGCTGAAAGAGGGAGCAATGATTCTTACATGGGACTGTATGCTGGAGGGGCTGAAAGAGGGGAGCTATGATTCTTACATGGGCCTGTATGCTGGAGGAGGCTGAAAGAGGGAAGCAATGATTCTTACATGGGACTGTATGCTGGAGGGGCTGAAAGAGGGGAGCAATGATTCTTACATCGGACTGTATGCTGGAGGGGCTGAAAGAGGGGAGTGATGATTCTTACATGGGACTGTATGCTGGAGGGTCTGAGAGGGGAGCAATGATTCTTACATGGGACTGTATGCTGGAGGGGCTGAGAGAGGGGAGCAATGATTCTTACATGGGACTGTATGCTGGAGGAGGCTGATAGAGGGGAGCAATGATTCTTACATGGGACTGTATGCTGGATGAGGCTGATAGAGGGGAGCAATGATTCTTACATGGGACTGTATGCTGGAGGAGGCTGATAGAGGGGAGCTATGATTCTTACATGGGACTGTATGCTGGAGGAGGCTGAAAGAGGGGAGCGATGATTCTTACATGGGACTGTATGCTGGAGGAGGCTGAAAGAGGGGAGCGCTGATTCTTACATGGGACTGTATGATGGAGGAGGCTGAAAGAGGGAGGGATGATTCATACATGGGACTGTATGCTGGAGGAGGCTGAAAGAGGGGAGCGATGATTCTTACATGGGACTGTATGCTGGAGGGGCTGAAAGAGGGGAGCGATGATTCTTACATAGGACTGTATGCTGGAGTAGGCTGAAAGAGGGGAGCGCTGATTCTTACAATGGACTGTATGCTGGAGGAGGCTGAAAGAGAGGAGCACTGATTATTACATGGGACTGTATGCTGGAGGTGGCTGAAAGAGGGGAGCGATGATTCTTACATGGGACTGTATGCAGGAGGAGGCTGAAAGAGGGGAGCGATGATTCTTAGATGGGATTGTATGCTGGAGGAGGCTAAAAGAGGGGAGCGATGATTCTTACATGGGACTGTATGCTGGAGGTGGCTGAAAGAGGGGAGCGATGATTCTTACATGGGACTGTATGCTGGAGGGGACTGAAAGGGGAGCGATGATTCTTACATGGGACTGTATGCTGGAGGGGCTGAAATAGGGGAGCGCTGATTATTATATGGGACTGTATGCTGGAGGTGGCTGAAAGAGGGGAGCGATGATTCTTAGATGGGACTGTATGCTGGAGGAGGCTGAAAGAGGGAGCGCTGATTCTTACATGGGACTGTATGCTGGAGGAGGCTGAAACAGGGGAGCGCTGATTCTTACATGGGACTGTATGCTGGAGGAAGCTGAAAGAGGGGAGCGATGATTCTTACATGGGACTGTATGCTGGAGGAGTCTGAAAGAGGGGAGCGATGATTCTTACATGGGACTGTATGCTGGAGGAGGCTGAAAGAGGGAGCGCTGATTCTTACATGGGACTGTATGCTGGAGGAGGCTGAAAGAGGGAGGGATGATTCATACATGGGACTCTATGCTGGAGGAGGCTGAAAGAGGGGAGCGATGATTCTTATATGGGACTGTATGCTGGAGTAGGCTGAAAGAGGGGAGCGATGATTCTTACATGGGACTGTATGCTGGAGGTGGCTGAAAGAGGGGAGTGATGATTCTTACATGGGACTGTATGCTGGAGGGCCTGAGAGAGTGGAGCAATGATTCTTACATGGGACTGTATGCTGGAGGAGGCTGAAAGAGGGGAGCAATGATTCTTACATGGGACTGTATGCTGGAGGAGGCTGAAAGAGGGGAGCAATGATTATTACATGGGACTGTATGCTGGAGGTGGCTGAAAGAGGGGAGCGATAATTCTTACATGGGACTGTATACTGGAGGGGGCTGAAAGTGGGGAGCGATGATTCTTACATGGGACTGTATGGTGGAGGGGGCTGAGAGAGGGAGCGATGATTCTTACATGGGACTGTATGCTGAAGGAGGCTGATAGAGGGGAGCAATGATTCTTACATGGGACTGTATGCTGGAGGGGGCTGAAAGAGGGGAGCGATGATTCTTACATGGGACTGTATGCTGGAGGAGGCTGAAAGAGGGGAGCGATGATTCTTACATGGGACTGTATGCTGGAGGGGGCTGAAAGAGGGGAGCGATTATTCTTACATGGGACTGTTTACTGGAGGGGGCTGAAAGAGGGGAGCGATTATTCTTGCATGGGACTGTATCCTGGGGGTGGCTGAAAGAGGGGAGCGATGATTATTACATGGGACTGTATGCTGGAGGGCCTGAGAGAGGGGAGCAATGATTCTTACATGGGACTGTATGCTGGAGGAGGCTGAAAGAGGGGAGCAATGATTCTTACATGGGACTGTATGCTGGAGGTGGCTGAAAGAGGGAAGCGATGATTATTACATGGGACTGTATGCTGGAGGTGGCTGAAAGAGGGGAGCGATGATTCTTACATGGGACTGTATGCTGGAGGTGGCTGAAAGAGGGGAGCGATGATTCTTACATGGGACTGTATGCTGGAGGGGACTGAAAGGGGAGCGATGATTCTTACATGGGACTGTATGCTGGAGGGGCTGAAATAGGGGAGCGCTGATTATTATATGGGACTGTATGCTGGAGGTGGCTGAAAGAGGGGAGCGATGATTCTTAGATGGGACTGTATGCTGGAGGAGGCTGAAAGAGGGAGCGCTGATTCTTACATGGGACTGTATGCTGGAGGAGGCTGAAACAGGGGAGCGCTGATTCTTACATGGGACTGTATGCTGGAGGAAGCTGAAAGAGGGGAGCGATGATTCTTACATGGGACTGTATGCTGGAGGAGTCTGAAAGAGGGGAGCGATGATTCTTACATGGGACTGTATGCTGGAGGAGGCTGAAAGAGGGAGCGCTGATTCTTACATGGGACTGTATGCTGGAGGAGGCTGAAAGAGGGAGGGATGATTCATACATGGGACTCTATGCTGGAGGAGGCTGAAAGAGGGGAGCGATGATTCTTATATGGGACTGTATGCTGGAGTAGGCTGAAAGAGGGGAGCGATGATTCTTACATGGGACTGTATGCTGGAGGTGGCTGAAAGAGGGGAGTGATGATTCTTACATGGGACTGTATGCTGGAGGGCCTGAGAGAGTGGAGCAATGATTCTTACATGGGACTGTATGCTGGAGGAGGCTGAAAGAGGGGAGCAATGATTCTTACATGGGACTGTATGCTGGAGGAGGCTGAAAGAGGGGAGCAATGATTATTACATGGGACTGTATGCTGGAGGTGGCTGAAAGAGGGGAGCGATAATTCTTACATGGGACTGTATACTGGAGGGGGCTGAAAGTGGGGAGCGATGATTCTTACATGGGACTGTATGGTGGAGGGGCTGAGAGAGGGAGCGATGATTCTTACATGGGACTGTATGCTGAAGGAGGCTGATAGAGGGGAGCAATGATTCTTACATGGGACTGTATGCTGGAGGGGGCTGAAAGAGGGGAGCGATGATTCTTACATGGGACTGTATGCTGGAGGAGGCTGAAAGAGGGGAGCGATGATTCTTACATGGGACTGTATGCTGGAGGGGGCTGAAAGAGGGGAGCGATTATTCTTACATGGGACTGTTTACTGGAGGGGGCTGAAAGAGGGGAGCGATTATTCTTGCATGGGACTGTATCCTGGGGGTGGCTGAAAGAGGGGAGCGATGATTATTACATGGGACTGTATGCTGGAGGGCCTGAGAGAGGGGAGCAATGATTCTTACATGGGACTGTATGCTGGAGGTGGCTGAAAGAGGGAAGCGATGATTATTACATGGGACTGTATGCTGGAGGTGGCTGAAAGAGGGGAGCGATGATTCTTACATGGGACTGTATGCTGGAGGGGGCTGAAAGAGGGGAGCGATAATTCTTACCATGGGACTGTATACTGGAGGGGGCTGAAAGAGGGGAGCGATGATTCTTACATGGGACTGTATGGTGGAGGGGGCTGAGAGAGGGAGCGATGATTCTTACATGGGACTGTTTGCTGGAGGAGGCTGAAAGAGGGAAGCAATGATTCTTACATGGGACTGTATGGTGGAGGGGGCTGAGAGAGGGAGCGATGATTGTTACATGGGACTGTATGCTGGAGGAGGCTGATAGAGGGGAGCAATGATTCTTACATGGGACTGTACGCTGGAGGAGGCTGAAAGAGGGAGCGATGATTCTTACATGGGACTGTATGCTGGAGGGGCTGAAAGAGGGGAGCGATGATTCTTACATGGGACTGTATGCTTGAGGAGGCTGAAAGAGGGAGGGATGATTCATACTTGGGACTCTATGCTGGAGGAGGCTGAAAGAGGGGAGCGATAATTCTTATAAGGGACTGTATGCTGGAGTAGGCTGAAAGAGGGAGCGATGATTCTTACATGGGACTGTATGCTGGAGGGGGCTGAAAGAGGGGAGCGATGATTCTTACATGGGACTGTATGGTGGAGGGGGCTGAGAGAGGGAGCGATGATTCTTACATGGGACTGTATGCTGGAGGAGGCTGAAAGAGGGAAGCAATAATTCTTACATGGGACTGTATGCTGGAGGAGGCTGAAAGAGGGAAGCAATGATTCTTACATGGGACTGTATGCTGGAGGGGCTGAAAGAGGGGAGCAATGATTCTTACATCGGACTGTATGCTGGAGGGGCTGAAAGAGGGGAGTGATGATTCTTACATGGGACTGTATGCTGGAGGGTCTGAGAGGGAGCAATGATTCTTACATGGGACTGTATGCTGGAGGGGCTGAGAGAGGGGAGCAATGATTCTTACATGGGACTGTATGCTGGAGGAGGCTGATAGAGGGGAGCAATGATTCTTACATGGGACTGTATGCTGGATGAGGCTGATAGAGGGGAGCAATGATTCTTACATGGGACTGTATGCTGGAGGAGGCTGATAGAGGGGAGCAATGATTCTTACATGGGACTGTATGCTGGAGGAGGCTGAAAGAGGGGAGCGATGATTCTTACATGGGACTGTATGCTGGAGGAGGCTGAAAGAGGGGAGCGATGATTCTTACATGGGACTGTATGCTTGAGGAGGCTGAAAGAGGGAGGGATGATTCATACATGGGACTCTATGCTGGAGGAGGCTGAAAGAGGGGAGCGATAATTCTTATAAGGGACTGTATGCTGGAGTAGGCTGAAAGAGGGAGCGATGATTCTTACATGGACTGTATGCTGGAGGGGGCTGAAAGAGGGGAGCGATGATTCTTACATGGGAATGTATGGTGGAGGGGGCTGAGAGAGGGAGCGATGATTCTTACATGGGACTGTATGCTGGAGGAGGCTGAAAGAGGGAAGCAATAATTCTTACATGGGACTGTATGCTGGAGGGTCTGAGAGAGGGGAGCAATGATTCTTACATGGGACTGTATGCTGGAGGAGGCTGAAAGAGGGGAGCAATGATTCTTACATGGGACTGTATGCTGGAGGTGGCTGAAAGAGGGGAGCGATGATTCTTACATGGGACTGTATGCTGGAGGGGGCTGAGAGAGGGAGCAATGATTCTTACATGGGACTGTATGCTGGAGGAGGCTGAAAGAGGGAGCGATAATTCTTACATGGGACTGTATACTGGAGGGGGCTGAAAGTGGGGAGCGATGATTCTTACATGGGACTGTATGGTGGAGGGGGCTGAGAGAGGGAGCAATGATTCTTACATGGGACTGTATGCTGGAGGAGGCTGATAGAGGGGAGCGATGATTCTTACATGGGACTGTATGCTGGAGGGGGCTGAGAGAGGGAGCAATGATTCTTACATGGGACTGTATGCTGGAGGAGGCTGAAAGAGGGGAGCGATAATTCTTACATGGGACTGTATGCTGGAGGGGGCTGAAAGAGGGGAGCGATGATTCTTACATGGGACTGTATGCTGGAGGGGGCTGAAAGAGGGGAGCGATGATTCTTACATGGGACTGTATGCTGGAGGGGGCTGAAAGAGGGGAGCGATTATTCTTACATGAGACTGTATACTGGAGGGGGCTGAAAGAGGGGAGCGATGATTCTTGCATGGGACTGTATCCTGGAGGTGGCTGAAAGAGGGGAGCGATGATTCTTGCATGGGACTGTATCCTGGAGGTGGCTGAAAGAGGGGAGCGATGATTCTTACATGGGACTGTATGCTGGAGGGCCAGAGAGAGGGGAGCAATGATTCTTACATGGGACTGTATGCTGGAGGAGGCTGAAAGAGGGGAGCGATGATTATTACATGGGACTGTATGCTGGAGGTGCTGAAAGAGGGGAGCGATGATTCTTACATGGACTGTATGCTGGAGGGGGCTGAAAGAGGGGAGCGATAATTCTTACATGGGACTGTATACTGGAGGGGGCTGAAAGAGGGGAGCGATGATTCTTACATGGGACTGTATGGTGGAGGGGGCTGAGAGAGGGAGCGATGATTCTTACATGGGACTGTATGCTGGAGGAGGCTGAAAGAGGGAAGCAATGATTCTTACATGGGACTGTATGCTGGAGGAGGCTGAAAGAGGGGAGCAATGATTCTTACATGGGACTGTATGCTGGAGGAGGCTGAAAGAGGGAGGGATGATTCATACTTGGGACTCTATGCTGGAGGAGGCTGAAAGAGGGGAGCGATAATTCTTATAAGGGACTGTATGCTGGAGTAGGCTGAAAGAGGGAGCGATGATTCTTACATGGGACTGTATGCTGGAGGGGGCTGAAAGAGGGGAGCGATGATTCTTACATGGGACTGTATGGTGGAGGGGGCTGAGAGAGGGAGCGATGATTCTTACATGGGACTGTATGCAGACTGAAAGAGGGAAGCAATGATTCTTACATGGGACTGTATGCTGGAGGAGGCTGAAAGAGGGGAGCAATGATTCTTACATGGGACTGTATGCTGGAGGAGGCTGAAAGAGGGAGGGATGATTCATACTTGGGACTCTATGCTGGAGGAGGCTGAAAGAGGGGAGCGATAATTCTTATAAGGGACTGTATGCTGGAGTAGGCTGAAAGAGGGAGCGATGATTCTTACATGGGACTGTATGCTGGAGGGGGCTGAAAGAGGGGAGCGATGATTCTTACATGGGACTGTATGGTGGAGGGGGCTGAGAGAGGGAGCGATGATTCTTACATGGGACTGTATGCTGGAGGAGACTGAAAGAGGGAAGCAATAATTCTTACATGGGACTGTATGCTGGAGGGTCTGAGAGAGGGGAGCAATGATTCTTACATGGGACTGTATGCTGGAGGAGGCTGATAGAGGGGAGCAATGATTCTTACATGGGACTGTATGCTGGAGGAGGCTGAAAGAGGGAGCAATGATTCTTACATGGACTGTATGCTAGAGGGGCTGAAAGAGGGGAGCTATGATTCTTACATGGGCCTGTATGCTGGAGGAGGCTGAAAGAGGGAAGCAAATGATTCTTACATGGGACTGTATGCTGGAGGGGCTGAAAGAGGGGAGCAATGATTCTTACATGGGACTGTATGCTGGAGGGGCTGAAAGAGGGGAGCGATGATTCTTACATGGGACTGTATGCTGGAGGGTCTGAGAGGGGAGCAATGATTCTTACATGGGACTGTATGCTGGAGGGGCTGAGAGAGGGGAGCAATGATTCTTACATGGGACTGTATGCTGGAGGAGGCTGATAGAGGGGAGCAATGATTCTTACATGGGACTGTATGCTGGATGAGGCTGATAGAGGGGAGCAATGATTCTTACATGGGACTGTATGCTGGAGGAGGCTGATAGAGGGGAGCTATGATTCTTACATGGGACTGTATGCTGGAGGAGGCTGAAAGAGGGGAGCGATGATTCTTACATGGGACTGTATGCTGGAGGAGGCTGAAAGAGGGGAGCGCTGATTCTTACATGGGACTGTATGATGGAGGAGGCTGAAAGAGGGAGGATGATTCATACATGGGACTGTATGCTGGAGGAGGCTGAAAGAGGGGAGCGATGATTCTTACATGGGACTGTATGCTGGAGGGGCTGAAAGAGGGGAGCGATGATTCTTACATAGGACTGTATGCTGGAGTAGGCTGAAAGAGAGGAGCACTGATTATTACATGGGACTGTATGCTGGAGGTGGCTGAAAGAGGGGAGCGATGATTCTTACATGGGACTGTATGCAGGAGGAGGCTGAAAGAGGGGAGCGATGATTCTTAGATGGGATTGTATGCTGGAGGAGGCTAAAAGAGGGGAGCGATGATTCTTACATGGGACTGTATGCTGGAGGTGGCTGAAAGAGGGGAGCGATGATTCTTACATGGGACTGTATGCTGGAGGGGACTGAAAGGGGAGCGATGATTCTTACATGGGACTGTATGCTGGAGGGGCTGAAATAGGGGAGCGCTGATTATTATATGGGACTGTATGCTGGAGGTGGCTGAAAGAGGGGAGCGATGATTCTTAGATGGGACTGTATGCTGGAGGAGGCTGAAAGAGGGAGCGCTGATTCTTACATGGGACTGTAATGCTGGAGGAGGCTGAAACAGGGGAGCGCTGATTCTTACATGGGACTGTATGCTGGAGGAAGCTGAAAGAGGGGAGCGATGATTCTTACATGGACTGTATGCTGGAGGAGTCTGAAAGAGGGGAGCGATGATTCTTACATGGGACTGTATGCTGGAGGAGGCTGAAAGAGGGAGCGCTGATTCTTACATGGGACTGTATGCTGGAGGAGGCTGAAAGAGGGAGGGATGATTCATACATGGGACTCTATGCTGGAGGAGGCTGAAAGAGGGGAGCGATGATTCTTATATGGGACTGTATGCTGGAGTAGGCTGAAAGAGGGGAGCGATGATTCTTACATGGGACTGTATGCTGGAGGTGGCTGAAAGAGGGAAGCAATGATTCTTACATGGGACTGTTTGCTGGAGGAGGCTGAAAGAGGGAAGCAATGATTCTTACATGGGACTGTATGGTGGAGGGGGCTGAGAGAGGGAGCGATGATTGTTACATGGGACTGTATGCTGGAGGAGGCTGATAGAGGGGAGCAATGATTCTTACATGGGACTGTATGCTGGAGGAGGCTGAAAGAGGGAGCAATGATTCTTACATGGGACTGTATGCTGGAGGGGCTGAAAGAGGGGAGCGATGATTCTTACATGGGCCTGTATGCTGGAGGAGGCTGAAAGAGGGAAGCAATGATTCTTACATGGGACTGTATGCTGAGGGGCTGAAAGAGGGGAGCAATGATTCTTACATCGGACTGTATGCTGGAGGGGCTGAAAGAGGGGAGTGATGATTCTTACATGGGACTGTATGCTGGAGGGTCTGAGAGGGGAGCAATGATTCTTACATGGGACTGTATGCTGGAGGGGCTGAGAGAGGGGAGCAATGATTCTTACATGGGACTGTATGCTGGAGGAGGCTGATAGAGGGGAGCAATGATTCTTACATGGGACTGTATGCTGGATGAGGCTGATAGAGGGGAGCAATGATTCTTACATGGGACTGTATGCTGGAGGAGGCTGATAGAGGGGAGCAATGATTCTTACATGGGACTGTATGCTGGAGGAGGCTGAAAGAGGGGAGCGATGATTCTTACATGGGACTGTATGCTGGAGGAGGCTGAAAGAGGGAGCGATGATTCTTACATGGGACTGTATGCTTGAGGAGGCTGAAAGAGGGAGGGATGATTCATACATGGGACTCTATGCTGGAGGAGGCTGAAAGAGGGGAGCGATAATTCTTATAAGGGACTGTATGCTGGAGTAGGCTGAAAGAGGGAGCGATGATTCTTACATGGGACTGTATGCTGGAGGGGGCTGAAAGAGGGGAGCGATGATTCTTACATGGGAATGTATGGTGGAGGGGGCTGAGAGAGGGAGCGATGATTCTTACATGGGACTGTATGCTGGAGGAGGCTGAAAGAGGGAAGCAATAATTCTTACATGGGACTGTATGCTGGAGGGTCTGAGAGAGGGGAGCAATGATTCTTACATGGGACTGTATGCTGGAGGAGGCTGAAAGAGGGGAGCAATGATCTTACATGGGACTGTATGCTGGAGGTGGCTGAAAGAGGGGAGCGATGATTCTTACATGGGACTGTATGCTGGAGGGGGCTGAGAGAGGGAGCAATGATTCTTACATGGGACTGTATGCTGGAGGAGGCTGAAAGAGGGGAGCGATAATTCTTACATGGGACTGTATACTGGAGGGGGCTGAAAGTGGGGAGCGATGATTCTTACATGGGACTGTATGGTGGAGGGGGCTGAGAGAGGGAGCAATGATTCTTACATGGGACTGTATGCTGGAGGAGGCTGATAGAGGGGAGCGATGATTCTTACATGGGACTGTATGCTGGAGGGGGCTGAGAGAGGGAGCAATGATTCTTACATGGGACTGTATGCTGGAGGAGGCTGAAAGAGGGAGCGATAATTCTTACATGGGACTGTATGCTGGAGGGGGCTGAAAGAGGGGAGCGATGATTCTTACATGGGACTGTATGCTGGAGGGGGCTGAAAGAGGGGAGCGATGATTCTTACATGGGACTGTATGCTGGAGGGGGCTGAAAGAGGGAGCGATTATTCTTACATGAGACTGTATACTGGAGGGGGCTGAAAGAGGGGAGCGATGATTCTTGCATGGGACTGTATCCTGGAGGTGGCTGAAGAGGGGAGCGATGATTCTTGCATGGGACTGTATCCTGGAGGTGGCTGAAAGAGGGGAGCGATGATTCTTACATGGGACTGTATGCTGGAGGGCCAGAGAGAGGGGAGCAATGATTCTTACATGGACTGTATGCTGGAGGAGGCTGAAAGAGGGGAGCAATGATTCTTACATGGGACTGTATGCTGGAGGTGGCTGAAAGAGGGAAGCGATGATTATTACATGGGACTGTATGCTGGAGGTGGCTGAAAGAGGGGAGCGATGATTCTTACATGGGACTGTATGCTGGAGGGGGCTGAAAGAGGGGAGCGATAATTCTTACATGGGACTGTATACTGGAGGGGGCTGAAAGAGGGGAGCGATGATTCTTACATGGGACTGTATGGTGGAGGGGGCTGAGAGAGGGAGCGATGATTCTTACATGGGACTGTATGCTGGAGGAGGCTGAAAGAGGGAAGCAATGATTCTACATGGGACTGTATGCTGGAGGAGGCTGAAAGAGGGGAGCAATGATTCTTACATGGGACTGTATGCTGGAGGAGGCTGAAAGAGGGAGGGATGATTCATACTTGGGACTCTATGCTGGAGGAGGCTGAAAGAGGGGAGCGATAATTCTTATAAGGGACTGTATGCTGGAGTAGGCTGAAAGAGGGAGCGATGATTCTTACATGGGACTGTATGCTGGAGGGGGCTGAAAGAGGGGAGCGATGATTCTTACATGGGACTGTATGGTGGAGGGGGCTGAGAGAGGGAGCGATGATTCTTACATGGGACTGTATGCTGGAGGAGACTGAAAGAGGGAAGCAATAATTCTTACATGGGACTGTATGCTGGAGGGTCTGAGAGAGGGGAGCAATGATTCTTACATGGGACTGTATGCTGGAGGAGGCTGATAGAGGGGAGCAATGATTCTTACATGGGACTGTATGCTGGAGGAGGCTGAAAGAGGGAGCAATGATTCTTACATGGGACTGTATGCTAGAGGGGCTGAAAGAGGGGAGCTATGATTCTTACATGGGCCTGTATGCTGGAGGAGGCTGAAAGAGGGAAGCAATGATTCTTACATGGGACTGTATGCTGGAGGGGCTGAAAGAGGGGAGCAATGATTCTTACATGGGACTGTATGCTGGAGGGGCTGAAAGAGGGGAGCGATGATTCTTACATGGGACTGTATGCTGGAGGGTCTGAGAGGGGAGCAATGATTCTTACATGGGACTGTATGCTGGAGGGGCTGAGAGAGGGGAGCAATGATTCTTACATGGGACTGTATGCTGGAGGAGGCTGATAGAGGGGAGCAATGATTCTTACATGGGACTGTATGCTGGATGAGGCTGATAGAGGGGAGCAATGATTCTTACATGGGACTGTATGCTGGAGGAGGCTGATAGAGGGGAGCTATGATTCTTACATGGGACTGTATGCTGGAGGAGGCTGAAAGAGGGGAGCGATGATTCTTACATGGGACTGTATGCTGGAGGAGGCTGAAAGAGGGGAGCGCTGATTCTTACATGGGACTGTATGATGGAGGAGGCTGAAAGAGGGAGGGATGATTCATACATGGGACTGTATGCTGGAGGAGGCTGAAAGAGGGGAGCGATGATTCTTACATGGGACTGTATGCTGGAGGGGCTGAAAGAGGGGAGCGATGATTCTTACATAGGACTGTATGCTGGAGTAGGCTGAAAGAGGGGAGCGCTGATTCTTACAATGGACTGTATGCTGGAGGAGGCTGAAAGAGAGGAGCACTGATTATTACATGGGACTGTATGCTGGAGGTGGCTGAAAGAGGGGAGCGATGATTCTTACATGGGACTGTATGCAGGAGGAGGCTGAAAGAGGGGAGCGATGATTCTTAGATGGGATTGTATGCTGGAGGAGGCTAAAAGAGGGGAGCGATGATTCTTACATGGGACTGTATGCTGGAGGTGGCTGAAAGAGGGGAGCGATGATTCTTACATGGGACTGTATGCTGGAGGGGACTGAAAGGGGAGCGATGATTCTTACATGGGACTGTATGCTGGAGGGGCTGAAATAGGGGAGCGCTGATTATTATATGGGACTGTATGCTGGAGGTGGCTGAAAGAGGGGAGCGATGATTCTTAGATGGGACTGTATGCTGGAGGAGGCTGAAAGAGGGAGCGCTGATTCTTACATGGGACTGTATGCTGGAGGAGGCTGAAACAGGGGAGCGCTGATTCTTACATGGGACTGTATGCTGGAGGAAGCTGAAAGAGGGGAGCGATGATTCTTACATGGGACTGTATGCTGGAGGAGTCTGAAAGAGGGGAGCGATGATTCTTACATGGGACTGTATGCTGGAGGAGGCTGAAAGAGGGAGCGCTGATTCTTACATGGGACTGTATGCTGGAGGAGGCTGAAAGAGGGAGGGATGATTCATACATGGGACTCTATGCTGGAGGAGGCTGAAAGAGGGGAGCGATGATTCTTATATGGGACTGTATGCTGGAGTAGGCTGAAAGAGGGGAGCGATGATTCTTACATGGGACTGTATGCTGGAGGAGTCTGAAAGAGGGGAGCGATGATTCTTACATGGGACTGTATGCTGGAGGAGGCTGAAAGAGGGAGCGCTGATTCTTACATGGGACTGTATGCTGGAGGAGGCTGAAAGAGGGAGGGATGATTCATACATGGGACTCTATGCTGGAGGAGGCTGAAAGAGGGGAGCGATGATTCTTATATGGGACTGTATGCTGGAGTAGGCTGAAAGAGGGGAGCGATGATTCTTACATGGGACTGTATGCTGGAGGTGGCTGAAAGAGGGGAGTGATGATTCTTACATGGGACTGTATGCTGGAGGGCCTGAGAGAGTGGAGCAATGATTCTTACATGGGACTGTATGCTGGAGGAGGCTGAAACAGGGGAGCGCTGATTCTTACATGGGACTGTATGCTGGAGGAAGCTGAAAGAGGGGAGCGATGATTCTTACATGGGACTGTATGCTGGAGGAGGCTGAAAGAGAGGAGCACTGATTATTACATGGGACTGTATGCTGGAGGTGGCTGAAAGAGGGGAGCGATGATTCTTACATGGGACTGTATGCAGGAGGAGGCTGAAAGAGGGGAGCGATGATTCTTAGATGGGATTGTATGCTGGAGGAGGCTAAAAGAGGGGAGCGATGATTCTTACATGGGACTGTATGCTGGAGGTGGCTGAAAGAGGGGAGCGATGATTCTTACATGGGACTGTATGCTGGAGGGGACTGAAAGGGGAGCGATGATTCTTACATGGGACTGTATGCTGGAGGGGCTGAAATAGGGGAGCGCTGATTATTATATGGGACTGTATGCTGGAGGTGGCTGAAAGAGGGGAGCGATGATTCTTAGATGGGACTGTATGCTGGAGGAGGCTGAAAGAGGGAGCGCTGATTCTTACATGGGACTGTATGCTGGAGGAGGCTGAAACAGGGGAGCGCTGATTCATACATGGGACTCTATGCTGGAGGAGGCTGAAAGAGGGGAGCGATGATTCTTATATGGGACTGTATGCTGGAGTAGGCTGAAAGAGGGGAGCGATGATTCTTACATGGGACTGTATGCTGGAGGTGGCTGAAAGAGGGGAGTGATGATTCTTACATGGGACTGTATGCTGGAGGGCCTGAGAGAGTGGAGCAATGATTCTTACATGGGACTGTATGCTGGAGGAGGCTGAAAGAGGGGAGCAATGATTCTTACATGGGACTGTATGCTGGAGGAGGCTGAAAGAGGGGAGCAATGATTCTTACATGGGACTGTATGCTGGAGGTGGCTGAAAGAGGGAAGCGATGATTATTACATGGGACTGTATGCTGGAGGTGGCTGAAAGAGGGGAGCGATGATTCTTACATGGGACTGTATGCTGGAGGGGGCTGAAAGAGGGGAGCGATAATTCTTACATGGGACTGTATACTGGAGGGGGCTGAAAGAGGGGAGCGATGATTCTTACATGGGACTGTATGGTGGAGGGGGCTGAGAGAGGGAGCGATGATTCTTACATGGGACTGTATGCTGGAGGAGGCTGAAAGAGGGAAGCAATGATTCTTACATGGGACTGTATGCTGGAGGAGGCTGAAAGAGGGGAGCAATGATTCTTACATGGGACTGTATGCTGGAGGTGGCTGAAAGAGGGGAGCGATGATTCTTACATGGGACTGTATACTGGAGGGGGCTGAAAGAGGGGAGCGATGATTCTTACATGGGACTGTATGGTGGAGGGGGCTGAGAGAGGGAGCGATGATTCTTACATGGGACTGTATGGTGGAGGGGGCTGAGAGAGGGAGCGATGATTCTTACATGGGACTGTATGCTGGAGGAGGCTGATAGAGGGGAGCAATGATTCTTACATGGGACTGTACGCTGGAGGAGGCTGAAAGAGGGAGCGATGATTCTTACATGGGACTGTATGCTGGAGGAGCTGAAAGAGGGGAGCGATGATTCTTACATGGGACTGTAAGCTTGAGGAGCCTGAAAGAGGGAGGGATGATTCATACATGGGACTCTATGCTGGAGGAGGCTGAAAGAGGGGAGCGATAATTCTTATAAGGGACTGTATGCTGGAGTAGGCTGAAAGAGGGAGCGATGATTCTTACATGGGACTGTATGCTGGAGGGGGCTGAAAGAGGGGAGCGATGATTCTTACATGGGACTGTATGCTGGAGGAGGCTGAAAGAGGGGAGCAATGATTCTTACATGGGACTGTATGCTGGAGGTGGCTGAAAGAGGGAAGCAATGATTATTACATGGGACTGTATGCTGGAGGTGGCTGAAAGAGGGGAGCGATGATTCTTACATGGGACTGTATGCTGGAGGGGGCTGAAAGAGGGGAGCGATAATTCTTACATGGGACTGTATACTGGAGGGGGCTGAAAGTGGGGAGCGATGGTTCTTACATGGGACTGTATGGTGGAGGAGGCTGAGAGAGAGAGCAATGATTCTTACATGGGACTGTATGCTGGAGGAGGCTGAAAGAGGGAGCAATGATTCTTACATGGGACTGTATGCTGGAGGGGCTGAGAGAGGGGAGCAATGATTCTTACATGGGACTGTATGCTGGAGGAGGCTGAAAGAGGGGAGCAATGATTCTTACATGGGACTGTATGCTGGAGGTGGCTGAAAGAGGGAAGCGATGATTATTACATGGGACTGTATGCTGGAGGTGGCTGAAAGAGGGGAGCGATGATTCTTACATGGGACTGTATGCTGGAGGGGCTGAAATAGGGGAGCGCTGATTATTATATGGGACTGTATGCTGGAGGTGGCTGAAAGAGGGGAGCGATGATTCTTAGATGGGACTGTATGCTGGAGGAGGCTGAAAGAGGGAGCGCTGATTCTTACATGGGACTGTATGCTGGAGGAGGCTGAAACAGGGGAGCGCTGATTCTTACATGGGACTGTATGCTGGAGGGTCTGAGAGAGGGGAGCAATGATTCTTACATGGGACTGTATGCTGGAGGAGGCTGATAGAGGGGAGCAATGATTCTTACATGGGACTGTATGCTGGAGGAGGCTGAAAGAGGGAAGCAATGATTCTTACATGGGACTGTATGCTGGAGGAGGCTGAAAGAGGGGAGCGATAATTCTTATAAGGGACTGTATGCTGGAGTAGGCTGAAAGAGGGAGCGATGATTCTTACATGGGACTGTATGGTGGAGGGGGCTGAAAGAGGGAAGCAATAATTCTTACATGGGACTGTATGCTGGAGGGTCTGAGAGAGGGGAGCAATGATTCTTACATGGGACTGTATGCTGGAGGAGGCTGATAGAGGGGAGCAATGATTCTTACATGGGACTGTATGCTGGAGGAGGCTGAAAGAGGGAGCAATGATTCTTACATGGGACTGTATGCTGGAGGGGCTGAAAGAGGGGAGCTATGATTCTTACATGGGCCTGTATGCTGGAGGAGGCTGAAAGAGGGAAGCAATGATTCTTACATGGGACTGTATGCTGGAGGGGCTGAAAGAGGGGAGCAATGATTCTTACATCGGACTGTATGCTGGAGGGGCTGAAAGAGGGGAGTGATGATTCTTACATGGGACTGTATGCTGGAGGGTCTGAGAGGGGAGCAATGATTCTTACATGGGACTGTATGCTGGAGGGGCTGAGAGAGGGGAGCAATGATTCTTACATGGGACTGTATGCTGGAGGAGGCTGATAGAGGGGAGCAATGATTCTTACATGGGACTGTATGCTGGATGAGGCTGATAGAGGGGAGCAATGATTCTTACATGGGACTGTATGCTGGAGGAGGCTGATAGAGGGGAGCTATGATTCTTACATGGGACTGTATGCTGGAGGAGGCTGAAAGAGGGGAGCGATGATTCTTACATGGGACTGTATGCTGGAGGAGGCTGAAAGAGGGGAGCGCTGATTCTTACATGGGACTGTATGATGGAGGAGGCTGAAAGAGGGAGGGATGATTCATACATGGGACTGTATGCTGGAGGAGGCTGAAAGAGGGGAGCGATGATTCTTACATGGGACTGTATGCTGGAGGGGCTGAAAGAGGGGAGCGATGATTCTTACATAGGACTGTATGCTGGAGTAGGCTGAAAGAGGGGAGCAATGATTCTTACATGGGACTGTATGCTGGAGGGGCTGAAAGAGGGGAGCTATGATTCTTACATGGGCCTGTATGCTGGAGGAGGCTGAAAGAGGGAAGCAATGATTCTTACATGGGACTGTATGCTGGAGGGTCTGAAAGAGGGGAGCAATGATTCTTACATCGGACTGTATGCTGGAGGGGCTGAAAGAGGGGAGTGATGATTCTTACATGGGACTGTATGCTGGAGGGTCTGAGAGGGGAGCAATGATTCTTACATGGGACTGTATGCTGGAGGGGCTGAGAGAGGGGAGCAATGATTCTTACATGGGACTGTATGCTGGAGGAGGCTGATAGAGGGGAGCAATGATTCTTACATGGGACTGTATGCTGGATGAGGCTGATAGAGGGGAGCAATGATTCTTACATGGGACTGTATGCTGGAGGAGGCTGATAGAGGGGAGCTATGATTCTTACATGGGACTGTATGCTGGAGGAGGCTGAAAGAGGGGAGCGATGATTCTTACATGGGACTGTATGCTGGAGGAGGCTGAAAGAGGGGAGCGCTGATTCTTACATGGGACTGTATGATGGAGGAGGCTGAAAGAGGAAGGGATGATTCATACATGGGACTGTATGCTGGAGGAGGCTGAAAGAGGGGAGCGATGATTCTTACATGGGACTGTATGCTGGAGGGGCTGAAAGAGGGGAGCGATGATTCTTACATAGGACTGTATGCTGGAGTAGGCTGAAAGAGGGGAGCGCTGATTCTTACAATGGACTGTATGCTGGAGGAGGCTGAAAGAGAGGAGCACTGATTATTACATGGGACTGTATGCTGGAGGTGGCTGAAAGAGGGGAGCGATGATTCTTACATGGGACTGTATGCAGGAGGAGGCTGAAAGAGGGGAGCGATGATTCTTAGATGGGATTGTATGCTGGAGGAGGCTAAAAGAGGGGAGCGATGATTCTTACATGGGACTGTATGCTGGAGGTGGCTGAAAGAGGGGAGCGATGATTCTTACATGGGACTGTATGCTGGAGGGGACTGAAAGGGGAGCGATGATTCTTACATGGGACTGTATGCTGGAGGGGCTGAAATAGGGGAGCGCTGATTATTATATGGGACTGTATGCTGGAGGTGGCTGAAAGAGGGGAGCGATGATTCTTAGATGGGACTGTATGCTGGAGGAGGCTGAAAGAGGGAGCGCTGATTCTTACATGGGACTGTATGCTGGAGGAGGCTGAAACAGGGGAGCGCTGATTCTTACATGGGACTGTATGCTGGAGGAAGCTGAAAGAGGGGAGCGATGATTCTTACATGGGACTGTATGCTGGAGGAGTCTGAAAGAGGGGAGCGATGATTCTTACATGGGACTGTATGCTGGAGGAGGCTGAAAGAGGGAGCGCTGATTCTTACATGGGACTGTATGCTGGAGGAGGCTGAAAGAGGGAGGGATGATTCATACATGGGACTCTATGCTGGAGGAGGCTGAAAGAGGGGAGCGATGATTCTTATATGGGACTGTATGCTGGAGTAGGCTGAAAGAGGGGAGCGATGATTCTTACATGGGACTGTATGCTGGAGGAGTCTGAAAGAGGGGAGCGATGATTCTTACATGGGACTGTATGCTGGAGGAGGCTGAAAGAGGGAGCGCTGATTCTTACATGGGACTGTATGCTGGAGGAGGCTGAAAGAGGGAGGGATGATTCATACATGGGACTCTATGCTGGAGGAGGCTGAAAGAGGGGAGCGATGATTCTTATATGGGACTGTATGCTGGAGTAGGCTGAAAGAGGGGAGCGATGATTCTTACATGGGACTGTATGCTGGAGGTGGCTGAAAGAGGGGAGTGATGATTCTTACATGGGACTGTATGCTGGAGGGCCTGAGAGAGTGGAGCAATGATTCTTACATGGGACTGTATGCTGGAGGAGGCTGAAACAGGGGAGCGCTGATTCTTACATGGGACTGTATGCTGGAGGAAGCTGAAAGAGGGGAGCGATGATTCTTACATGGGACTGTATGCTGGAGGAGGCTGAAAGAGAGGAGCACTGATTATTACATGGGACTGTATGCTGGAGGTGGCTGAAAGAGGGGAGCGATGATTCTTACATGGGACTGTATGCAGGAGGAGGCTGAAAGAGGGGAGCGATGATTCTTAGATGGGATTGTATGCTGGAGGAGGCTAAAAGAGGGGAGCGATGATTCTTACATGGGACTGTATGCTGGAGGTGGCTGAAAGAGGGGAGCGATGATTCTTACATGGGACTGTATGCTGGAGGGGACTGAAAGGGGAGCGATGATTCTTACATGGGACTGTATGCTGGAGGGGCTGAAATAGGGGAGCGCTGATTATTATATGGGACTGTATGCTGGAGGTGGCTGAAAGAGGGGAGCGATGATTCTTAGATGGGACTGTATGCTGGAGGAGGCTGAAAGAGGGAGCGCTGATTCTTACATGGGACTGTATGCTGGAGGAGGCTGAAACAGGGGAGCGCTGATTCATACATGGGACTCTATGCTGGAGGAGGCTGAAAGAGGGGAGCGATGATTCTTATATGGGACTGTATGCTGGAGTAGGCTGAAAGAGGGGAGCGATGATTCTTACATGGGACTGTATGCTGGAGGTGGCTGAAAGAGGGGAGTGATGATTCTTACATGGGACTGTATGCTGGAGGGCCTGAGAGAGTGGAGCAATGATTCTTACATGGGACTGTATGCTGGAGGAGGCTGAAAGAGGGGAGCAATGATTCTTACATGGGACTGTATGCTGGAGGAGGCTGAAAGAGGGGAGCAATGATTCTTACATGGGACTGTATGCTGGAGGTGGCTGAAAGAGGGAAGCGATGATTATTACATGGGACTGTATGCTGGAGGTGGCTGAAAGAGGGGAGCGATGATTCTTACATGGGACTGTATGCTGGAGGGGGCTGAAAGAGGGGAGCGATAATTCTTACATGGGACTGTATACTGGAGGGGGCTGAAAGAGGGGAGCGATGATTCTTACATGGGACTGTATGGTGGAGGGGGCTGAGAGAGGGAGCGATGATTCTTACATGGGACTGTATGCTGGAGGAGGCTGAAAGAGGGAAGCAATGATTCTTACATGGGACTGTATGCTGGAGGAGGCTGAAAGAGGGGAGCAATGATTCTTACATGGGACTGTATGCTGGAGGTGGCTGAAAGAGGGGAGCGATGATTCTTACATGGGACTGTATACTGGAGGGGGCTGAAAGAGGGGAGCGATGATTCTTACATGGGACTGTATGGTGGAGGGGGCTGAGAGAGGGAGCGATGATTCTTACATGGGACTGTATGGTGGAGGGGGCTGAGAGAGGGAGCGATGATTCTTACATGGGACTGTATGCTGGAGGAGGCTGATAGAGGGGAGCAATGATTCTTACATGGGACTGTACGCTGGAGGAGGCTGAAAGAGGGAGCGATGATTCTTACATGGGACTGTATGCTGGAGGAGCTGAAAGAGGGGAGCGATGATTCTTACATGGGACTGTAAGCTTGAGGAGCCTGAAAGAGGGAGGGATGATTCATACATGGGACTCTATGCTGGAGGAGGCTGAAAGAGGGGAGCGATAATTCTTATAAGGGACTGTATGCTGGAGTAGGCTGAAAGAGGGAGCGATGATTCTTACATGGGACTGTATGCTGGAGGGGGCTGAAAGAGGGGAGCGATGATTCTTACATGGGACTGTATGCTGGAGGAGGCTGAAAGAGGGGAGCAATGATTCTTACATGGGACTGTATGCTGGAGGTGGCTGAAAGAGGGAAGCAATGATTATTACATGGGACTGTATGCTGGAGGTGGCTGAAAGAGGGGAGCGATGATTCTTACATGGGACTGTATGCTGGAGGGGGCTGAAAGAGGGGAGCGATAATTCTTACATGGGACTGTATACTGGAGGGGGCTGAAAGTGGGGAGCGATGGTTCTTACATGGGACTGTATGGTGGAGGAGGCTGAGAGAGAGAGCAATGATTCTTACATGGGACTGTATGCTGGAGGAGGCTGAAAGAGGGAGCAATGATTCTTACATGGGACTGTATGCTGGAGGGGCTGAGAGAGGGGAGCAATGATTCTTACATGGGACTGTATGCTGGAGGAGGCTGAAAGAGGGGAGCAATGATTCTTACATGGGACTGTATGCTGGAGGTGGCTGAAAGAGGGAAGCGATGATTATTACATGGGACTGTATGCTGGAGGTGGCTGAAAGAGGGGAGCGATGATTCTTACATGGGACTGTATGCTGGAGGGGCTGAAATAGGGGAGCGCTGATTATTATATGGGACTGTATGCTGGAGGTGGCTGAAAGAGGGGAGCGATGATTCTTAGATGGGACTGTATGCTGGAGGAGGCTGAAAGAGGGAGCGCTGATTCTTACATGGGACTGTATGCTGGAGGAGGCTGAAACAGGGGAGCGCTGATTCTTACATGGGACTGTATGCTGGAGGGTCTGAGAGAGGGGAGCAATGATTCTTACATGGGACTGTATGCTGGAGGAGGCTGATAGAGGGGAGCAATGATTCTTACATGGGACTGTATGCTGGAGGAGGCTGAAAGAGGGAAGCAATGATTCTTACATGGGACTGTATGCTGGAGGAGGCTGAAAGAGGGGAGCGATAATTCTTATAAGGGACTGTATGCTGGAGTAGGCTGAAAGAGGGAGCGATGATTCTTACATGGGACTGTATGGTGGAGGGGGCTGAAAGAGGGAAGCAATAATTCTTACATGGGACTGTATGCTGGAGGGTCTGAGAGAGGGGAGCAATGATTCTTACATGGGACTGTATGCTGGAGGAGGCTGATAGAGGGGAGCAATGATTCTTACATGGGACTGTATGCTGGAGGAGGCTGAAAGAGGGAGCAATGATTCTTACATGGGACTGTATGCTGGAGGGGCTGAAAGAGGGGAGCTATGATTCTTACATGGGCCTGTATGCTGGAGGAGGCTGAAAGAGGGAAGCAATGATTCTTACATGGGACTGTATGCTGGAGGGGCTGAAAGAGGGGAGCAATGATTCTTACATCGGACTGTATGCTGGAGGGGCTGAAAGAGGGGAGTGATGATTCTTACATGGGACTGTATGCTGGAGGGTCTGAGAGGGGAGCAATGATTCTTACATGGGACTGTATGCTGGAGGGGCTGAGAGAGGGGAGCAATGATTCTTACATGGGACTGTATGCTGGAGGAGGCTGATAGAGGGGAGCAATGATTCTTACATGGGACTGTATGCTGGATGAGGCTGATAGAGGGGAGCAATGATTCTTACATGGGACTGTATGCTGGAGGAGGCTGATAGAGGGGAGCTATGATTCTTACATGGGACTGTATGCTGGAGGAGGCTGAAAGAGGGGAGCGATGATTCTTACATGGGACTGTATGCTGGAGGAGGCTGAAAGAGGGGAGCGCTGATTCTTACATGGGACTGTATGATGGAGGAGGCTGAAAGAGGGAGGGATGATTCATACATGGGACTGTATGCTGGAGGAGGCTGAAAGAGGGGAGCGATGATTCTTACATGGGACTGTATGCTGGAGGGGCTGAAAGAGGGGAGCGATGATTCTTACATAGGACTGTATGCTGGAGTAGGCTGAAAGAGGGGAGCGCTGATTCTTACAATGGACTGTATGCTGGAGGAGGCTGAAAGAGAGGAGCACTGATTATTACATGGGACTGTATGCTGGAGGTGGCTGAAAGAGGGGAGCGATGATTCTTACATGGGACTGTATGCAGGAGGAGGCTGAAAGAGGGGAGCGATGATTCTTAGATGGGATTGTATGCTGGAGGAGGCTAAAAGAGGGGAGCGATGATTCTTACATGGGACTGTATGCTGGAGGTGGCTGAAAGAGGGGAGCGATGATTCTTACATGGGACTGTATGCTGGAGGGGACTGAAAGGGGAGCGATGATTCTTACATGGGACTGTATGCTGGAGGGGCTGAAATAGGGGAGCGCTGATTATTATATGGGACTGTATGCTGGAGGTGGCTGAAAGAGGGGAGCGATGATTCTTAGATGGGACTGTATGCTGGAGGAGGCTGAAAGAGGGAGCGCTGATTCTTACATGGGACTGTATGCTGGAGGAGGCTGAAACAGGGGAGCGCTGATTCTTACATGGGACTGTATGCTGGAGGAAGCTGAAAGAGGGGAGCGATGATTCTTACATGGGACTGTATGCTGGAGGAGTCTGAAAGAGGGGAGCGATGATTCTTACATGGGACTGTATGCTGGAGGAGGCTGAAAGAGGGAGCGCTGATTCTTACATGGGACTGTATGCTGGAGGAGGCTGAAAGAGGGAGGGATGATTCATACATGGGACTCTATGCTGGAGGAGGCTGAAAGAGGGGAGCGATGATTCTTATATGGGAATGTATGCTGGAGTAGGCTGAAAGAGGGGAGCGATGATTCTTACATGGGACTGTATGCTGGAGGTGGCTGAAAGAGGGGAGTGATGATTCTTACATGGGACTGTATGCTGGAGGGCCTGAGAGAGTGGAGCAATGATTCTTACATGGGACTGTATGCTGGAGGAGGCTGAAAGAGGGGAGCAATGATTCTTACATGGGACTGTATGCTGGAGGAGGCTGAAAGAGGGGAGCAATGATTATTACATGGGACTGTATGCTGGAGGTGGCTGAAAGAGGGGAGCGATGATTCTTACATGGGACTGTATGCTGGAGGAGGCTGAAAGAGGGGAGCAATGATTCTTACATGGGACTGTATGCTGGAGGTGGCTGAAAGAGGGAAGCGATGATTATTACATGGGACTGTATGCTGGAGGTGGCTGAAAGAGGGGAGCGATGATTCTTACATGGGACTGTATGCTGGAGGGGGCTGAAAGAGGGGAGCGATAATTCAAACATGGGACTGTATACTGGAGGGGGCTGAAAGAGGGGAGCGATGATTCTTACATGGGACTGTATGGTGGAGGGGGCTGAGAGAGGGAGCGATGATTCTTACATGGGACTGTATGCTGGAGGAGGCTGAAAGAGGGAAGCAATGATTCTTACATGGGACTGTATGCTGGAGGAGGCTGAAAGAGGGGAGCAATGATTCTTACATGGGACTGTATGCTGGAGGTGGCTGAAAGAGGGGAGCGATGATTCTTACATGGGACTGTATACTGGAGGGGGCTGAAAGAGGGGAGCGATGATTCTTACATGGGACTGTATGGTGGAGGGGGCTGAGAGAGGGAGCGATGATTCTTACATGGGACTGTATGGTGGAGGGGGCTGAGAGAGGGAGCGATGATTCTTACATGGGACTGTATGCTGGAGGAGGCTGATAGAGGGGAGCAATGATTCTTACATGGGACTGTACGCTGGAGGAGGCTGAAAGAGGGAGCGATGATTCTTACATGGGACTGTATGCTGGAGGAGCTGAAAGAGGGGAGCGATGATTCTTACATGGGACTGTAAGCTTGAGGAGCCTGAAAGAGGGGAGCAATGATTCTTACATGGGACTGTATGCTGGAGGTGGCTGAAAGAGGGAAGCAATGATTATTACATGGGACTGTATGCTGGAGGTGGCTGAAAGAGGGGAGCGATGATTCTTACATGGGACTGTATGCTGGAGGGGGCTGAAAGAGGGGAGCGATAATTCTTACATGGGACTGTATACTGGAGGGGGCTGAAAGTGGGGAGCGATGATTCTTACATGGGACTGTATGGTGGAGGGGGCTGAGAGAGGGAGCGATGATTCTTACATGGGACTGTATGCTGGAGGAGGCTGAAAGAGGGAGCAATGATTCTTACATGGGACTGTATGCTGGAGGGGCTGAGAGAGGGGAGCAATGATTCTTACATGGGACTGTATGCTGGAGGAGGCTGAAAGAGGGGAGCGATGATTCTTACATGGGACTGTATGCTGGAGGGGCTGAAATAGGGGAGCGCTGATTATTATATGGGACTGTATGCTGGAGGTGGCTGAAAGAGGGGAGCGATGATTCTTAGATGGGACTGTATGCTGGAGGAGGCTGAAAGAGGGAGCGCTGATTCTTACATGGGACTGTATGCTGGAGGAGGCTGAAACAGGGGAGCGCTGATTCTTACATGGGACTGTATGCTGGAGGGTCTGAGAGAGGGGAGCAATGATTCTTACATGGGACTGTATGCTGGAGGAGGCTGATAGAGGGGAGCAATGATTCTTACATGGGACTGTATGCTGGAGGAGGCTGAAAGAGGGAGCAATGATTCTTACATGGGACTGTATGCTGGAGGAAGCTGAAAGAGGGGAGCTATGATTCTTACATGGGCCTGTATGCTGGAGGAGGCTGAAAGAGGGAAGCAATGATTCTTACATGGGACTGTATGCTGGAGGGGCTGAAAGAGGGGAGCAATGATTCTTACATCGGACTGTATGCTGGAGGGGCTGAAAGAGGGGAGTGATGATTCTTACATGGGACTGTATGCTGGAGGGTCTGAGAGGGGAGCAATGATTCTTACATGGGACTGTATGCTGGAGGGGCTGAGAGAGGGGAGCAATGATTCTTACATGGGACTGTATGCTGGAGGAGGCTGATAGAGAGGAGCAATGATTCTTACATGGGACTGTATGCTGGATGAGGCTGATAGAGGGGAGCAATGATTCTTACATGGGACTGTATGCTGGAGGAGGCTGATAGAGGGGAGCTATGATTCTTACATGGGACTGTATGCTGGAGGAGGCTGAAAGAGGGGAGCGATGATTCTTACATGGGACTGTATGCTGGAGGAGGCTGAAAGAGGGGAGCGCTGATTCTTACATGGGACTGTATGCTGGAGGGGCTGAAAGAGGGGAGCGATGATTCTTACATAGGACTGTATGCTGGAGTAGGCTGAAAGAGGGGAGCGCTGATTCTTACAATGGACTGTATGCTGGAGGAGGCTGAAAGAGAGGAGCACTGATTATTACATGGGACTGTATGCTGGAGGTGGCTGAAAGAGGGGAGCGATGATTCTTACATGGGACTGTATGCAGGAGGAGGCTGAAAGAGGGGAGCGATGATTCTTAGATGGGACTGTATGCTGGAGGTGGCTGAAAGAGGGGAGCGATGATTTTTACATGGGACTGTATGCTGGAGGGGACTGAAAGGGGAGCGATGATTCTTACATGGGACTGTATGCTGGAGGGGCTGAAATAGGGGAGCGCTGATTATTATATGGGACTGTATGCTGGAGGTGGCTGAAAGAGGGGAGCGATGATTCTTAGATGGGACTGTATGCTGGAGGAGGCTGAAAGAGGGAGCGCTGATTCTTACATGGGACTGTATGCTGGAGGAGGCTGAAACAGGGGAGCGCTGATTCTTACATGGGACTGTATGCTGGAGGAAGCTGAAAGAGGGGAGCGATGATTCTTACATGGGACTGTATGCTGGAGGAGTCTGAAAGAGGGGAGCGATGATTCTTACATGGGACTGTATGCTGGAGGAGGCTGAAAGAGGGAGCGCTGATTCTTACATGGGACTGTATGCTGGAGGAGGCTGAAAGAGGGAGGGATGATTCATACATGGGACTCTATGCTGGAGGAGGCTGAAAGAGGGGAGCGATGATTCTTATATGGGACTGTATGCTGGAGTAGGCTGAAAGAGGGGAGCGATGATTCTTACATGGGACTGTATGCTGGAGGTGGCTGAAAGAGGGGAGTGATGATTCTTACATGGGACTGTATGCTGGAGGGCCTGAGAGAGTGGAGCAATGATTCTTACATGGGACTGTATGCTGGAGGAGGCTGAAAGAGGGGAGCGATAATTCTTACATGGGACTGTATACTGGAGGGGGCTGAAAGTGGGGAGCGATGATTCTTACATGGGACTGTATGGTGGAGGGGGCTGAGAGAGGGGAGCGATTATTCTTGCATGGGACTGTATCCTGGGGGTGGCTGAAAGAGGGGAGCGATGATTATTACATGGGACTGTATGCTGGAGGTGCTGAAAGAGGGGAGTGATGATTCTTACATGGGACTGTATGCTGGAGGGCCTGAGAGAGTGGAGCAATGATTCTTACATGGGACTGTATGCTGGAGGAGGCTGATAGAGGGGAGCAATGATTCTTACATGGGACTGTATGCTGGAGGGGGCTGAAAGAGGGGAGCGATGATTCTTACATGGGACTGTATGCTGGAGGGGGCTGAAAGAGGGGAGCGATTATTCTTACATGGGACTGTATACTGGAGGGGGCTGAAAGAGGGGAGCGATGATTCTTGCATGGGACTGTATCCTGGAGGTGGCTGAAAGAGGGGAGCGATGATTCTTACATGGGACTGTATGCTGGAGGGCCTGAGAGAGGGGAGCAATGATTCTTACATGGGACTGTATGCTGGAGGTGGCTGAAAGAGGGAAGCGATGATTATTACATGGGACTGTATGCTGGAGGTGGCTGAAAGAGGGGAGCGATGATTCTTACATGGGACTGTATGCTGGAGGGGGCTGAAAGAGGGGAGCGATAATTCTTACATGGGACTGTATACTGGAGGGGGCTGAAAGAGGGGAGCGATGATTCTTACATGGGACTGTATGGTGGAGGGGGCTGAGAGAGGGAGCGATGATTCTTACATGGGACTGTATGCTGGAGGAGGCTGAAAGAGGGAAGCAATGATTCTTACATGGGACTGTATGCTGGAGGAGGCTGAAAGAGGGGAGCAATGATTCTTACATGGGACTGTATGCTGGAGGTGGCTGAAAGAGGGAAGCGATGATTATTACATGGGACTGTATGCTGGAGGTGGCTGAAAGAGGGGAGCGATGATTCTTACATGGGACTGTATGCTGGAGGGGGCTGAAAGAGGGGAGCGATAATCCTTACACGGGACTGTATACTGGAGGGGGCTGAAAGAGGGGAGCGATAATTCTTACATGGGACTGTATATTGGAGGGGGCTGAAAGTGGGGAGCGATGATTCTTACATGGGACTATATGCTGGAGGGTGCTGAAAGAGGGGAGCGATGATTCTTACATGGGACTGTATGCTGGAGGAGGCTGAAAGAGGGGAGCAATGATTCTTACATGGGACTGTATGCTGGAGGTGGCTGAAAGAGGGAAGCGATGATTATTACATGGGACTGTATGCTGGAGGTGGCTGAAAGAGGGGAGCGATAATTCTTACATGGGACTGTATACTGGAGGGGGCTGAAAGAGGGGAGCGATGATTCTTACATGGGACTGTATGGTGGAGGGGGCTGAGAGAGGGAGCGATGATTCTTACATGGGACTGTATGCTGGAGGAGGCTGAAAGAGGGAAGCAATGATTCTTACATGGGACTGTATGCTGGAGGAGGCTGAAAGAGGGGAGCAATGATTCTTACATGGGACTGTATGCTGGAGGTGGCTGAAAGAGGGGAGCGATGATTCTTACATGGGACTGTATACTGGAGGGGGCTGAAAGAGGGGAGCGATGATTCTTACATGGGACTGTATGGTGGAGGGGGCTGAGAGAGGGAGCGATGATTCTTACATGGGACTGTATGGTGGAGGGGGCTGAGAGAGGGAGCGATGATTCTTACATGGGACTGTATGCTGGAGGAGGCTGATAGAGGGGAGCAATGATTCTTACATGGGACTGTACGCTGGAGGAGGCTGAAAGAGGGAGCGATGATTCTTACATGGGACTGTATGCTGGAGGAGCTGAAAGAGGGGAGCGATGATTCTTACATGGGACTGTAAGCTTGAGGAGCCTGAAAGAGGGAGGGATGATTCATACATGGGACTCTATGCTGGAGGAGGCTGAAAGAGGGGAGCGATAATTCTTATAAGGGACTGTATGCTGGAGTAGGCTGAAAGAGGGAGCGATGATTCTTACATGGGACTGTATGCTGGAGGGGCTGAAAGAGGGGAGCAATGATTCTTACATCGGACTGTATGCTGGAGGGGCTGAAAGAGGGGAGTGATGATTCTTACATGGGACTGTATGCTGGAGGGTCTGAGAGGGGAGCAATGATTCTTACATGGGACTGTATGCTGGAGGGGCTGAGAGAGGGGAGCAATGATTCTTACATGGGACTGTATGCTGGAGGAGGCTGATAGAGAGGAGCAATGATTCTTACATGGGACTGTATGCTGGATGAGGCTGATAGAGGGGAGCAATGATTCTTACATGGGACTGTATGCTGGAGGAGGCTGATAGAGGGGAGCTATGATTCTTACATGGGACTGTATGCTGGAGGAGGCTGAAAGAGGGGAGCGATGATTCTTACATGGGACTGTATGCTGGAGGAGGCTGAAAGAGGGGAGCGCTGATTCTTACATGGGACTGTATGCTGGAGGGGCTGAAAGAGGGGAGCGATGATTCTTACATAGGACTGTATGCTGGAGTAGGCTGAAAGAGGGGAGCGCTGATTCTTACAATGGACTGTATGCTGGAGGAGGCTGAAAGAGAGGAGCACTGATTATTACATGGGACTGTATGCTGGAGGTGGCTGAAAGAGGGGAGCGATGATTCTTACATGGGACTGTATGCAGGAGGAGGCTGAAAGAGGGGAGCGATGATTCTTAGATGGGATTGTATGCTGGAGGAGGCTAAAAGAGGGGAGCGATGATTCTTACATGGGACTGTATGCTGGAGGTGGCTGAAAGAGGGGAGCGATGATTTTTACATGGGACTGTATGCTGGAGGGGACTGAAAGGGGAGCGATGATTCTTACATGGGACTGTATGCTGGAGGGGCTGAAATAGGGGAGCGCTGATTATTATATGGGACTGTATGCTGGAGGTGGCTGAAAGAGGGGAGCGATGATTCTTAGATGGGACTGTATGCTGGAGGAGGCTGAAAGAGGGAGCGCTGATTCTTACATGGGACTGTATGCTGGAGGAGGCTGAAACAGGGGAGCGCTGATTCTTACATGGGACTGTATGCTGGAGGAAGCTGAAAGAGGGGAGCGATGATTCTTACATGGGACTGTATGCTGGAGGAGTCTGAAAGAGGGGAGCGATGATTCTTACATGGGACTGTATGCTGGAGGAGGCTGAAAGAGGGAGCGCTGATTCTTACATGGGACTGTATGCTGGAGGAGGCTGAAAGAGGGAGGGATGATTCATACATGGGACTCTATGCTGGAGGAGGCTGAAAGAGGGGAGCGATGATTCTTATATGGGACTGTATGCTGGAGTAGGCTGAAAGAGGGGAGCGATGATTCTTACATGGGACTGTATGCTGGAGGTGGCTGAAAGAGGGGAGTGATGATTCTTACATGGGACTGTATGCTGGAGGGCCTGAGAGAGTGGAGCAATGATTCTTACATGGGACTGTATGCTGGAGGAGGCTGAAAGAGGGGAGCAATGATTCTTACATGGGACTGTATGCTGGAGGAGGCTGAAAGAGGGGAGCAATGATTATTACATGGGACTGTATGCTGGAGGTGGCTGAAAGAGGGGAGCGATGATTCTTACATGGGACTGTATGCTGGAGGGGGCTGAAAAAGGGGAGCGATAATTCTTACATGGGACTGTATACTGGAGGGGGCTGAAAGTGGGGAGCGATGATTCTTACATGGGACTGTATGGTGGAGGGGGCTGAGAGAGGGGAGCGATTATTCTTGCATGGGACTGTATCCTGGGGGTGGCTGAAAGAGGGGAGCGATGATTATTACATGGGACTGTATGCTGGAGGTGGCTGAAAGAGGGGAGTGATGATTCTTACATGGGACTGTATGCTGGAGGGCCTGAGAGAGTGGAGCAATGATTCTTACATGGGACTGTATGCTGGAGGGGGCTGAAAAAGGGGAGCGATAATTCTTACATGGGACTGTATACTGGAGGGGGCTGAAAGTGGGGAGCGATGATTCTTACATGGGACTGTATGGTGGAGGAGGCTGATAGAGGGGAGCAATGATTCTTACATGGGACTGTATGCTGGAGGGGGCTGAAAGAGGGGAGCGATGATTCTTACATGGGACTGTATGCTGGAGGGGGCTGAAAGAGGGGAGCGATTATTCTTACATGGGACTGTATACTGGAGGGGGCTGAAAGAGGGGAGCGATGATTCTTGCATGGGACTGTATCCTGGAGGTGGCTGAAAGAGGGGAGCGATGATTCTTACATGGGACTGTATGCTGGAGGGCCTGAGAGAGGGGAGCAATGATTCTTACATGGGACTGTATGCTGGAGGTGGCTGAAAGAGGGAAGCGATGATTATTACATGGGACTGTATGCTGGAGGTGGCTGAAAGAGGGGAGCGATGATTCTTACATGGGACTGTATGCTGGAGGGGGCTGAAAGAGGGGAGCGATAATTCTTACATGGGACTGTATACTGGAGGGGGCTGAAAGAGGGGAGCGATGATTCTTACATGGGACTGTATGGTGGAGGGGGCTGAGAGAGGGAGCGATGATTCTTACATGGGACTGTATGCTGGAGGAGGCTGAAAGAGGGAAGCAATGATTCTTACATGGGACTGTATGCTGGAGGAGGCTGAAAGAGGGGAGCAATGATTCTTACATGGGACTGTATGCTGGAGGTGGCTGAAAGAGGGAAGCGATGATTATTACATGGGACTGTATGCTGGAGGTGGCTGAAAGAGGGGAGCGATGATTCTTACATGGGACTGTATGCTGGAGGGGGCTGAAAGAGGGGAGCGATAATCCTTACACGGGACTGTATACTGGAGGGGGCTGAAAGAGGGGAGCGATAATTCTTACATGGGACTGTATATTGGAGGGGGCTGAAAGTGGGGAGCGATGATTCTTACATGGGACTATATGCTGGAGGGTGCTGAAAGAGGGGAGCGATGATTCTTACATGGGACTGTATGCTGGAGGAGGCTGAAAGAGGGGAGCAATGATTCTTACATGGGACTGTATGCTGGAGGTGGCTGAAAGAGGGAAGCGATGATTATTACATGGGACTGTATGCTGGAGGTGGCTGAAAGAGGGGAGCGATAATTCTTACATGGGACTGTATACTGGAGGGGGCTGAAAGAGGGGAGCGATGATTCTTACATGGGACTGTATGGTGGAGGGGGCTGAGAGAGGGAGCGATGATTCTTACATGGGACTGTATGCTGGAGGAGGCTGAAAGAGGGAAGCAATGATTCTTACATGGGACTGTATGCTGGAGGAGGCTGAAAGAGGGGAGCAATGATTCTTACATGGGACTGTATGCTGGAGGTGGCTGAAAGAGGGGAGCGATGATTCTTACATGGGACTGTATACTGGAGGGGGCTGAAAGAGGGGAGCGATGATTCTTACATGGGACTGTATGGTGGAGGGGGCTGAGAGAGGGAGCGATGATTCTTACATGGGACTGTATGGTGGAGGGGGCTGAGAGAGGGAGCGATGATTCTTACATGGGACTGTATGCTGGAGGAGGCTGATAGAGGGGAGCAATGATTCTTACATGGGACTGTACGCTGGAGGAGGCTGAAAGAGGGAGCGATGATTCTTACATGGGACTGTATGCTGGAGGAGCTGAAAGAGGGGAGCGATGATTCTTACATGGGACTGTAAGCTTGAGGAGCCTGAAAGAGGGAGGGATGATTCATACATGGGACTCTATGCTGGAGGAGGCTGAAAGAGGGGAGCGATAATTCTTATAAGGGACTGTATGCTGGAGTAGGCTGAAAGAGGGAGCGATGATTCTTACATGGGACTGTATGCTGGAGGGGGCTGAAAGAGGGGAGCGATGATTCTTACATGGGACTGTATGGTGGAGGGGGCTGAGAGAGGGAGCGATGATTCTTACATGGGACTGTATGCTGGAGGAGGCTGAAAGAGGGAAGCAATAATTCTTACATGGGACTGTATGCTGGAGGGTCTGAGAGAGGGGAGCAATGATTCTTACATGGGACTGTATGCTGGAGGAGGCTGAAAGAGGGGAGCAATGATTCTTACATGGGACTGTATGCTGGAGGAGGCTGAAAGAGGGGAGCAATGATTCTTACATGGGACTGTATGCTGGAGGTGGCTGAAAGAGGGAAGCAATGATTATTACATGGGACTGTATGCTGGAGGTGGCTGAAAGAGGGGAGCGATGATTCTTACATGGGACTGTATGCTGGAGGGGGCTGAAAGAGGGGAGCGATAATTCTTACATGGGACTGTATACTGGAGGGGGCTGAAAGAGGGAGCAATGATTCTTACATGGGACTGTATGCTGGAGGAGGCTGAAAGAGGGAGCAATGATTCTTACATGGGACTGTATGCTGGAGGGGCTGAGAGAGGGGAGCAATGATTCTTACATGGGACTGTATGCTGGAGGAGGCTGAAAGAGGGGAGCAATGATTCTTACATGGGACTGTATGCTGGAGGTGGCTGAAAGAGGGAAGCGATGATTATTACATGGGACTGTATGCTGGAGGTGGCTGAAAGAGGGGAGCGATGATTCTTACATGGGACTGTATGCTGGAGGGGGCTGAAAGAGGGGAGCGATAATTCTTACATGGGACTGTATACTGGAGGGGGCTGAAAGAGGGGAGCGATGATTCTTACATGGGACTGTATGGTGGAGGGGGCTGAGAGAGGGAGCGATGATTCTTACATGGGACTGTATGCTGGAGGAGGCTGAAAGAGGGAAGCAATGATTCTTACATGGGACTGTATGCTGGAGGAGGCTGAAAGAGGGGAGCAATGATTCTTACATGGGACTGTATGCTGGAGGTGGCTGAAAGAGGGAAGCGATGATTATTACATGGGACTGTATGCTGGAGGGGGCTGAAAGAGGGGAGCGATAATTCTTACATGGGACTGTATACTGGAGGGGGCTGAAAGAGGGGAGCGATGATTCTTACATGGGACTGTATGGTGGAGGGGGCTGAGAGAGGGAGCGATGATTCTTACATGGGACTGTATGCTGGAGGAGGCTGAAAGAGGGGAGCAATGATTCTTACATGGGACTGTACGCTGGAGGAGGCTGAAAGAGGGAGCGATGATTCTTACATGGGACTGTATGCTGGAGGGGCTGAAAGAGGGGAGCGATGATTCTTACATGGGACTGTATGCTTGAGGAGGCTGAAAGAGGGAGGGATGATTCATACATGGGACTCTATGCTGGAGGAGGCTGAAAGAGGGGAGCGATAATTCTTATAAGGGACTGTATGCTGGAGTAGGCTGAAAGAGGGAGCGATGATTCTTACATGGGACTGTATGCTGGAGGGGGCTGAAAGAGGGGAGCGATGATTCTTACATGGGACTGTATGCTGGAGGGGGCTGAAAGAGGGGAGCGATGATTCTTACATGGGACTGTATGCTGGAGGAGGCTGAAAGAGGGAGCAATGATTCTTACATGGGACTGTATGCTGGAGGAGGCTGAAAGAGGGAGCAATGATTCTTACATGGGACTGTATGCTGGAGGTGGCTGAAAGAGGGAAGCAATGATTATTACATGGGACTGTATGCTGGAGGTGGCTGAAAGAGGGGAGCGATGATTCTTACATGGGACTGTATGCTGGAGGGGGCTGAAAGAGGGGAGCGATAATTCTTACATGGGACTGTATACTGGAGGGGGCTGAAAGTGGGGAGCGATGATTCTTACATGGGACTGTATACTGGAGGGGGCTGAAAGAGGGGAGCGATAATTCTTACATGGGACTGTATCCTGGAGGTGGCTGAAAGAGGGGAGCGATGATTCTTACATGGGACTGTATGGTGGAGGGGGCTGAGAGAGGGAGCGATGATTCTTACATGGGACTGTATGCTGGAGGAGGCTGAAAGAGGGAAGCAATGATTCTTACATGGGACTGTATGCTGGAGGAGGCTGAAAGAGGGGAGCAATGATTCTTACATGGGACTGTATGCTGGAGGTGGCTGAAAGAGGGAAGCGATGATTATTACATGGGACTGTATGCTGGAGGGGGCTGAAAGAGGGGAGCGATAATTCTTACATGGGACTGTATACTGGAGGGGGCTGAAAGAGGGGAGCGATGATTCTTACATGGGACTGTATGGTGGAGGGGGCTGAGAGAGGGAGCGATGATTCTTACATGGGACTGTATGCTGGAGGAGGCTGAAAGAGGGGAGCAATGATTCTTACATGGGACTGTACGCTGGAGGAGGCTGAAAGAGGGAGCGATGATTCTTACATGGGACTGTATGCTGGAGGGGCTGAAAGAGGGGAGCGATGATTCTTACATGGGACTGTATGCTTGAGGAGGCTGAAAGAGGGAGGGATGATTCATACATGGGACTCTATGCTGGAGGAGGCTGAAAGAGGGGAGCGATAATTCTTATAAGGGACTGTATGCTGGAGTAGGCTGAAAGAGGGAGCGATGATTCTTACATGGGACTGTATGCTGGAGGGGGCTGAAAGAGGGGAGCGATGATTCTTACATGGGACTGTATGGTGGAGGGGGCTGAGAGAGGGAGCGATGATTCTTACATGGGACTGTATGCTGGAGGAGGCTGAAAGAGGGAAGCAATAATTCTTACATGGGACTGTATGCTGGAGGGTCTGAGAGAGGGGAGCAATGATTCTTACATGGGACTGTATGCTGGAGGAGGCTGAAAGAGGGGAGCAATGATTCTTACATGGGACTGTATGCTGGAGGTGGCTGAAAGAGGGAAGCAATGATTATTACATGGGACTGTATGCTGGAGGTGGCTGAAAGAGGGGAGCGATGATTCTTACATGGGACTGTATGCTGGAGGGGGCTGAAAGAGGGGAGCGATAATTCTTACATGGGACTGTATACTGGAGGGGGCTGAAAGTGGGGAGCGATGATTCTTACATGGGACTGTATACTGGAGGGGGCTGAAAGAGGGGAGCGATGATTCTTGCATGGGACTGTATCCTGGAGGTGGCTGAAAGAGGGGAGCGATGATTCTTACATGGGACTGTATGCTGGAGGGCCTGAGAGAGGGGAGCAATGATTCTTACATGGGACTGTATGCTGGAGGTGGCTGAAAGAGGGAAGCGATGATTATTACATGGGACTGTATGCTGGAGGTGGCTGAAAGAGGGGAGCGATGATTCTTACATGGGACTGTATGCTGGAGGTGGCTGAAAGAGGGGAGCGATGATTCTTACATGGGACTGTATGCTGGAGGGGGCTGAAAGAGGGGAGCGATAATTCTTACATGGGACTGTATACTGGAGGGGGCTGAAAGAGGGGAGCGATGATTCTTACATGGGACTGTATGGTGGAGGGGGCTGAGAGAGGGAGCGATGATTCTTACATGGGACTGTATGCTGGAGGAGGCTGATAGAGGGGAGCAATGATTCTTACATGGGACTGTACGCTGGAGGAGGCTGAAAGAGGGAGCGATGATTATTACATGGGACTGTATGCTGGAGGTGGCTGAAAGAGGGGAGCGATGATTCTTACATGGGACTGTATGCTTGAGGAGGCTGAAAGAGGGAGGGATGATTCATACATGGGACTCTATGCTGGAGGAGGCTGAAAGAGGGGAGCGATAATTCTTATAAGGGACTGTATGCTGGAGTAGGCTGAAAGAGGGAGCGATGATTCTTACATGGGACTGTATGCTGGAGGGGGCTGAAAGAGGGGAGCGATGATTCTTACATGGGACTGTATGGTGGAGGGGGCTGAGAGAGGTAGCGATGATTCTTACATGGGACTGTATGCTGGAGGGTCTGAGAGAGGGGAGCAATGATTCTTACATGGGACTGTATGCTGGAGGAGGCTGATAGAGGGGAGCAATGATTCTTACATGGGACTGTATGCTGGAGGAGGCTGAAAGAGGGAGCAATGATTCTTACATGGGACTGTATGCTGGAGGGGCTGAAAGAGGGGAGCAATGATTCTTACATCGGACTGTATGCTGGAGGGGCTGAAAGAGGGGAGTGATGATTCTTACATGGGACTGTATGCTGGAGGGTCTGAGAGGGGAGCAATGATTCTTACATGGGACTGTATGCTGGAGGGGCTGAGAGAGGGGAGCAATGATTCTTACATGGGACTGTATCAGCCTCCTCCAGCATAGAGGGGAGCAATGATTCTTGCATGGGACTGTATGCTGGAGGAGGCTGAAAGAGGGGAGCGCTGATTCTTACATGGGACTGTATGATGGAGGAGGCTGAAAGAGGGAGGGATGATTCATACATGGGACTGTATGCTGGAGGAGGCTGATAGAGGGGAGCAATGATTCTTACATGGGACTGTACGCTGGAGGAGGCTGAAAGAGGGAGCGATGATTCTTACATGGGACTGTATGCTGGAGGAGCTGAAAGAGGGGAGCGATGATTCTTACATGGGACTGTAAGCTTGAGGAGCCTGAAAGAGGGAGGGATGATTCATACATGGGACTCTATGCTGGAGGAGGCTGAAAGAGGGGAGCGATAATTCTTATAAGGGACTGTATGCTGGAGTAGGCTGAAAGAGGGAGCGATGATTCTTACATGGGACTGTATGCTGGAGGGGGCTGAAAGAGGGGAGCGATGATTCTTACATGGGACTGTATGGTGGAGGGGGCTGAGAGAGGGAGCGATGATTCTTACATGGGACTGTATGCTGGAGGAGGCTGAAAGAGGGAAGCAATAATTCTTACATGGGACTGTATGCTGGAGGGTCTGAGAGAGGGGAGCAATGATTCTTACATGGGACTGTATGCTGGAGGAGGCTGAAAGAGGGGAGCAATGATTCTTACATGGGACTGTATGCTGGAGGTGGCTGAAAGAGGGAAGCGATGATTATTACATGGGACTGTATGCTGGAGGTGGCTGAAAGAGGGGAGCGATGATTCTTACATGGGACTGTATGCTGGAGGGGGCTGAAAGAGGGGAGCGATAATTCTTACATGGGACTGTATACTGGAGGGGGCTGAAAGAGGGGAGCGATGATTCTTACATGGGACTGTATGGTGGAGGGGGCTGAGAGAGGGAGCGATGATTCTTACATGGGACTGTATGCTGGAGGAGGCTGAAAGAGGGAAGCAATGATTCTTACATGGGACTGTATGCTGGAGGAGGCTGAAAGAGGGGAGCAATGATTCTTACATGGGACTGTATGCTGGAGGTGGCTGAAAGAGGGAAGCGATGATTATTACATGGGACTGTATGCTGGAGGGGGCTGAAAGAGGGGAGCGATAATTCTTACATGGGACTGTATACTGGAGGGGGCTGAAAGAGGGGAGCGATGATTCTTACATGGGACTGTATGGTGGAGGGGGCTGAGAGAGGGAGCGATGATTCTTACATGGGACTGTATGCTGGAGGAGGCTGAAAGAGGGGAGCAATGATTCTTACATGGGACTGTACGCTGGAGGAGGCTGAAAGAGGGAGCGATGATTCTTACATGGGACTGTATGCTGGAGGGGCTGAAAGAGGGGAGCGATGATTCTTACATGGGACTGTATGCTTGAGGAGGCTGAAAGAGGGAGGGATGATTCATACATGGGACTCTATGCTGGAGGAGGCTGAAAGAGGGGAGCGATAATTCTTATAAGGGACTGTATGCTGGAGTAGGCTGAAAGAGGGAGCGATGATTCTTACATGGGACTGTATGCTGGAGGGGGCTGAAAGAGGGGAGCGATGATTCTTACATGGGACTGTATGGTGGAGGGGGCTGAGAGAGGGAGCGATGATTCTTACATGGGACTGTATGCTGGAGGAGGCTGAAAGAGGGAAGCAATAATTCTTACATGGGACTGTATGCTGGAGGGTCTGAGAGAGGGGAGCAATGATTCTTACATGGGACTGTATGCTGGAGGAGGCTGAAAGAGGGGAGCAATGATTCTTACATGGGACTGTATGCTGGAGGTGGCTGAAAGAGGGAAGCAATGATTATTACATGGGACTGTATGCTGGAGGTGGCTGAAAGAGGGGAGCGATGATTCTTACATGGGACTGTATGCTGGAGGGGGCTGAAAGAGGGGAGCGATAATTCTTACATGGGACTGTATACTGGAGGGGGCTGAAAGTGGGGAGCGATGATTCTTACATGGGACTGTATACTGGAGGGGGCTGAAAGAGGGGAGCGATGATTCTTGCATGGGACTGTATCCTGGAGGTGGCTGAAAGAGGGGAGCGATGATTCTTACATGGGACTGTATGCTGGAGGGCCTGAGAGAGGGGAGCAATGATTCTTACATGGGACTGTATGCTGGAGGTGGCTGAAAGAGGGAAGCGATGATTATTACATGGGACTGTATGCTGGAGGTGGCTGAAAGAGGGGAGCGATGATTCTTACATGGGACTGTATGCTGGAGGTGGCTGAAAGAGGGGAGCGATGATTCTTACATGGGACTGTATGCTGGAGGGGGCTGAAAGAGGGGAGCGATAATTCTTACATGGGACTGTATACTGGAGGGGGCTGAAAGAGGGGAGCGATGATTCTTACATGGGACTGTATGGTGGAGGGGGCTGAGAGAGGGAGCGATGATTCTTACATGGGACTGTATGCTGGAGGAGGCTGATAGAGGGGAGCAATGATTCTTACATGGGACTGTACGCTGGAGGAGGCTGAAAGAGGGAGCGATGATTATTACATGGGACTGTATGCTGGAGGTGGCTGAAAGAGGGGAGCGATGATTCTTACATGGGACTGTATGCTTGAGGAGGCTGAAAGAGGGAGGGATGATTCATACATGGGACTCTATGCTGGAGGAGGCTGAAAGAGGGGAGCGATAATTCTTATAAGGGACTGTATGCTGGAGTAGGCTGAAAGAGGGAGCGATGATTCTTACATGGGACTGTATGCTGGAGGGGGCTGAAAGAGGGGAGCGATGATTCTTACATGGGACTGTATGGTGGAGGGGGCTGAGAGAGGTAGCGATGATTCTTACATGGGACTGTATGCTGGAGGGTCTGAGAGAGGGGAGCAATGATTCTTACATGGGACTGTATGCTGGAGGAGGCTGATAGAGGGGAGCAATGATTCTTACATGGGACTGTATGCTGGAGGAGGCTGAAAGAGGGAGCAATGATTCTTACATGGGACTGTATGCTGGAGGGGCTGAAAGAGGGGAGCAATGATTCTTACATCGGACTGTATGCTGGAGGGGCTGAAAGAGGGGAGTGATGATTCTTACATGGGACTGTATGCTGGAGGGTCTGAGAGGGGAGCAATGATTCTTACATGGGACTGTATGCTGGAGGGGCTGAGAGAGGGGAGCAATGATTCTTACATGGGACTGTATCAGCCTCCTCCAGCATAGAGGGGAGCAATGATTCTTGCATGGGACTGTATGCTGGAGGAGGCTGAAAGAGGGGAGCGCTGATTCTTACATGGGACTGTATGATGGAGGAGGCTGAAAGAGGGAGGGATGATTCATACATGGGACTGTATGCTGGAGGAGGCTGAAAGAGGGGAGCGATGATTCTTACATGGGTCTGTATGCTGGAGGGGCTGAAAGAGGGGAGCGATGATTCTTACATAGGACTATATGCTGGAGTAGGCTGAAAGAGGGGAGCGCTGATTCTTACAATGGACTGTATGCTGGAGGAGGCTGAAAGAGGGGAGCGATGATTCTTACATGGGACTGTATGCTGGAGGAGGCTGAAAGAGGGGAGCAATGATTCTTACATGGGACTGTATGCTGGAGGTGGCTGAAAGAGGGAAGCGATGATTATTACATGGGACTGTATGCTGGAGGTGGCTGAAAGAGGGGAGCGATAATTCTTACATGGGACTGTATACTGGAGGGGGCTGAAAGAGGGGAGCGATGATTCTTACATGGGACTGTATGGTGGAGGGGGCTGAGAGAGGGAGCGATGATTCTTACATGGGACTGTATGCTGGAGGAGGCTGAAAGAGGGAAGCAATGATTCTTACATGGGACTGTATGCTGGAGGAGGCTGAAAGAGGGGAGCAATGATTCTTACATGGGACTGTATGCTGGAGGTGGCTGAAAGAGGGGAGCGATGATTCTTACATGGGACTGTATACTGGAGGGGGCTGAAAGAGGGGAGCGATGATTCTTACATGGGACTGTATGGTGGAGGGGGCTGAGAGAGGGAGCGATGATTCTTACATGGGACTGTATGGTGGAGGGGGCTGAGAGAGGGAGCGATGATTCTTACATGGGACTGTATGCTGGAGGAGGCTGATAGAGGGGAGCAATGATTCTTACATGGGACTGTACGCTGGAGGAGGCTGAAAGAGGGAGCGATGATTCTTACATGGGACTGTATGCTGGAGGAGCTGAAAGAGGGGAGCGATGATTCTTACATGGGACTGTAAGCTTGAGGAGCCTGAAAGAGGGAGGGATGATTCATACATGGGACTCTATGCTGGAGGAGGCTGAAAGAGGGGAGCGATAATTCTTATAAGGGACTGTATGCTGGAGTAGGCTGAAAGAGGGAGCGATGATTCTTACATGGGACTGTATGCTGGAGGGGGCTGAAAGAGGGGAGCGATGATTCTTACATGGGACTGTATGGTGGAGGGGGCTGAGAGAGGGAGCGATGATTCTTACATGGGACTGTATGCTGGAGGAGGCTGAAAGAGGGAAGCAATAATTCTTACATGGGACTGTATGCTGGAGGGTCTGAGAGAGGGGAGCAATGATTCTTACATGGGACTGTATGCTGGAGGAGGCTGAAAGAGGGGAGCAATGATTCTTACATGGGACTGTATGCTGGAGGAGGCTGAAAGAGGGGAGCAATGATTCTTACATGGGACTGTATGCTGGAGGTGGCTGAAAGAGGGAAGCAATGATTATTACATGGGACTGTATGCTGGAGGTGGCTGAAAGAGGGGAGCGATGATTCTTACATGGGACTGTATGCTGGAGGGGGCTGAAAGAGGGGAGCGATAATTCTTACATGGGACTGTATACTGGAGGGGGCTGAAAGAGGGAGCAATGATTCTTACATGGGACTGTATGCTGGAGGAGGCTGAAAGAGGGAGCAATGATTCTTACATGGGACTGTATGCTGGAGGGGCTGAGAGAGGGGAGCAATGATTCTTACATGGGACTGTATGCTGGAGGAGGCTGAAAGAGGGGAGCAATGATTCTTACATGGGACTGTATGCTGGAGGTGGCTGAAAGAGGGAAGCGATGATTATTACATGGGACTGTATGCTGGAGGTGGCTGAAAGAGGGGAGCGATGATTCTTACATGGGACTGTATGCTGGAGGGGGCTGAAAGAGGGGAGCGATAATTCTTACATGGGACTGTATACTGGAGGGGGCTGAAAGAGGGGAGCGATGATTCTTACATGGGACTGTATGGTGGAGGGGGCTGAGAGAGGGAGCGATGATTCTTACATGGGACTGTATACTGGAGGGGGCTGAAAGAGGGGAGCGATGATTCTTACATGGGACTGTATGGTGGAGGGGGCTGAGAGAGGGAGCGATGATTCTTACATGGGACTGTATGCTGGAGGAGGCTGAAAGAGGGGAGCAATGATTCTTACATGGGACTGTACGCTGGAGGAGGCTGAAAGAGGGAGCGATGATTCTTACATGGGACTGTATGCTGGAGGGGCTGAAAGAGGGGAGCGATGATTCTTACATGGGACTGTATGCTTGAGGAGGCTGAAAGAGGGAGGGATGATTCATACATGGGACTCTATGCTGGAGGAGGCTGAAAGAGGGGAGCGATAATTCTTATAAGGGACTGTATGCTGGAGTAGGCTGAAAGAGGGAGCGATGATTCTTACATGGGACTGTATGCTGGAGGGGGCTGAAAGAGGGGAGCGATGATTCTTACATGGGACTGTATGCTGGAGGGGGCTGAAAGAGGGGAGCGATGATTCTTACATGGGACTGTATGCTGGAGGAGGCTGAAAGAGGGAGCAATGATTCTTACATGGGACTGTATGCTGGAGGAGGCTGAAAGAGGGAGCAATGATTCTTACATGGGACTGTATGCTGGAGGTGGCTGAAAGAGGGAAGCAATGATTATTACATGGGACTGTATGCTGGAGGTGGCTGAAAGAGGGGAGCGATGATTCTTACATGGGACTGTATGCTGGAGGGGGCTGAAAGAGGGGAGCGATAATTCTTACATGGGACTGTATACTGGAGGGGGCTGAAAGTGGGGAGCGATGATTCTTACATGGGACTGTATACTGGAGGGGGCTGAAAGAGGGGAGCGATAATTCTTACATGGGACTGTATCCTGGAGGTGGCTGAAAGAGGGGAGCGATGATTCTTACATGGGACTGTATGGTGGAGGGGGCTGAGAGAGGGAGCGATGATTCTTACATGGGACTGTATGCTGGAGGAGGCTGAAAGAGGGAAGCAATGATTCTTACATGGGACTGTATGCTGGAGGAGGCTGAAAGAGGGGAGCAATGATTCTTACATGGGACTGTATGCTGGAGGTGGCTGAAAGAGGGAAGCGATGATTATTACATGGGACTGTATGCTGGAGGGGGCTGAAAGAGGGGAGCGATAATTCTTACATGGGACTGTATACTGGAGGGGGCTGAAAGAGGGGAGCGATGATTCTTACATGGGACTGTATGGTGGAGGGGGCTGAGAGAGGGAGCGATGATTCTTACATGGGACTGTATGCTGGAGGAGGCTGAAAGAGGGGAGCAATGATTCTTACATGGGACTGTACGCTGGAGGAGGCTGAAAGAGGGAGCGATGATTCTTACATGGGACTGTATGCTGGAGGGGCTGAAAGAGGGGAGCGATGATTCTTACATGGGACTGTATGCTTGAGGAGGCTGAAAGAGGGAGGGATGATTCATACATGGGACTCTATGCTGGAGGAGGCTGAAAGAGGGGAGCGATAATTCTTATAAGGGACTGTATGCTGGAGTAGGCTGAAAGAGGGAGCGATGATTCTTACATGGGACTGTATGCTGGAGGGGGCTGAAAGAGGGGAGCGATGATTCTTACATGGGACTGTATGGTGGAGGGGGCTGAGAGAGGGAGCGATGATTCTTACATGGGACTGTATGCTGGAGGAGGCTGAAAGAGGGAAGCAATAATTCTTACATGGGACTGTATGCTGGAGGGTCTGAGAGAGGGGAGCAATGATTCTTACATGGGACTGTATGCTGGAGGAGGCTGAAAGAGGGGAGCAATGATTCTTACATGGGACTGTATGCTGGAGGTGGCTGAAAGAGGGAAGCAATGATTATTACATGGGACTGTATGCTGGAGGTGGCTGAAAGAGGGGAGCGATGATTCTTACATGGGACTGTATGCTGGAGGGGGCTGAAAGAGGGGAGCGATAATTCTTACATGGGACTGTATACTGGAGGGGGCTGAAAGTGGGGAGCGATGATTCTTACATGGGACTGTATACTGGAGGGGGCTGAAAGAGGGGAGCGATGATTCTTGCATGGGACTGTATCCTGGAGGTGGCTGAAAGAGGGGAGCGATGATTCTTACATGGGACTGTATGCTGGAGGGCCTGAGAGAGGGGAGCAATGATTCTTACATGGGACTGTATGCTGGAGGTGGCTGAAAGAGGGAAGCGATGATTATTACATGGGACTGTATGCTGGAGGTGGCTGAAAGAGGGGAGCGATGATTCTTACATGGGACTGTATGCTGGAGGTGGCTGAAAGAGGGGAGCGATGATTCTTACATGGGACTGTATGCTGGAGGGGGCTGAAAGAGGGGAGCGATAATTCTTACATGGGACTGTATACTGGAGGGGGCTGAAAGAGGGGAGCGATGATTCTTACATGGGACTGTATGGTGGAGGGGGCTGAGAGAGGGAGCGATGATTCTTACATGGGACTGTATGCTGGAGGAGGCTGATAGAGGGGAGCAATGATTCTTACATGGGACTGTACGCTGGAGGAGGCTGAAAGAGGGAGCGATGATTATTACATGGGACTGTATGCTGGAGGTGGCTGAAAGAGGGGAGCGATGATTCTTACATGGGACTGTATGCTTGAGGAGGCTGAAAGAGGGAGGGATGATTCATACATGGGACTCTATGCTGGAGGAGGCTGAAAGAGGGGAGCGATAATTCTTATAAGGGACTGTATGCTGGAGTAGGCTGAAAGAGGGAGCGATGATTCTTACATGGGACTGTATGCTGGAGGGGGCTGAAAGAGGGGAGCGATGATTCTTACATGGGACTGTATGGTGGAGGGGGCTGAGAGAGGTAGCGATGATTCTTACATGGGACTGTATGCTGGAGGGTCTGAGAGAGGGGAGCAATGATTCTTACATGGGACTGTATGCTGGAGGAGGCTGATAGAGGGGAGCAATGATTCTTACATGGGACTGTATGCTGGAGGAGGCTGAAAGAGGGAGCAATGATTCTTACATGGGACTGTATGCTGGAGGGGCTGAAAGAGGGGAGCAATGATTCTTACATCGGACTGTATGCTGGAGGGGCTGAAAGAGGGGAGTGATGATTCTTACATGGGACTGTATGCTGGAGGGTCTGAGAGGGGAGCAATGATTCTTACATGGGACTGTATGCTGGAGGGGCTGAGAGAGGGGAGCAATGATTCTTACATGGGACTGTATCAGCCTCCTCCAGCATAGAGGGGAGCAATGATTCTTGCATGGGACTGTATGCTGGAGGAGGCTGAAAGAGGGGAGCGCTGATTCTTACATGGGACTGTATGATGGAGGAGGCTGAAAGAGGGAGGGATGATTCATACATGGGACTGTATGCTGGAGGAGGCTGATAGAGGGGAGCAATGATTCTTACATGGGACTGTACGCTGGAGGAGGCTGAAAGAGGGAGCGATGATTCTTACATGGGACTGTATGCTGGAGGAGCTGAAAGAGGGGAGCGATGATTCTTACATGGGACTGTAAGCTTGAGGAGCCTGAAAGAGGGAGGGATGATTCATACATGGGACTCTATGCTGGAGGAGGCTGAAAGAGGGGAGCGATAATTCTTATAAGGGACTGTATGCTGGAGTAGGCTGAAAGAGGGAGCGATGATTCTTACATGGGACTGTATGCTGGAGGGGGCTGAAAGAGGGGAGCGATGATTCTTACATGGGACTGTATGGTGGAGGGGGCTGAGAGAGGGAGCGATGATTCTTACATGGGACTGTATGCTGGAGGAGGCTGAAAGAGGGAAGCAATAATTCTTACATGGGACTGTATGCTGGAGGGTCTGAGAGAGGGGAGCAATGATTCTTACATGGGACTGTATGCTGGAGGAGGCTGAAAGAGGGGAGCAATGATTCTTACATGGGACTGTATGCTGGAGGTGGCTGAAAGAGGGAAGCAATGATTATTACATGGGACTGTATGCTGGAGGTGGCTGAAAGAGGGGAGCGATGATTCTTACATGGGACTGTATGCTGGAGGGGGCTGAAAGAGGGGAGCGATAATTCTTACATGGGACTGTATACTGGAGGGGGCTGAAAGTGGGGAGCGATGATTCTTACATGGGACTGTATGGTGGAGGGGGCTGAGAGAGGGAGCGATGATTCTTACATGGGACTGTATGCTGGAGGAGGCTGAAAGAGGGAGCAATGATTCTTACATGGGACTGTATGCTGGAGGGGCTGAGAGAGGGGAGCAATGATTCTTACATGGGACTGTATGCTGGAGGAGGCTGAAAGAGGGGAGCAATGATTCTTACATGGGACTGTATGCTGGAGGTGGCTGAAAGAGGGAAGCGATGATTATTACATGGGACTGTATGCTGGAGGTGGCTGAAAGAGGGGAGCGATGATTCTTACATGGGACTGTATGCTGGAGGGGGCTGAAAGAGGGGAGCGATAATTCTTACATGGGACTGTATACTGGAGGGGGCTGAAAGAGGGGAGCGATGATTCTTACATGGGACTGTATGGTGGAGGGGGCTGAGAGAGGGAGCGATGATTCTTACATGGGACTGTATGCTGGAGGAGGCTGAAAGAGGGAAGCAATGATTCTTACATGGGACTGTATGCTGGAGGAGGCTGAAAGAGGGGAGCAATGATTCTTACATGGGACTGTATGCTGGAGGTGGCTGAAAGAGGGAAGCGATGATTATTACATGGGACTGTATGCTGGAGGGGGCTGAAAGAGGGGAGCGATAATTCTTACATGGGACTGTATACTGGAGGGGGCTGAAAGAGGGGAGCGATGATTCTTACATGGGACTGTATGGTGGAGGGGGCTGAGAGAGGGAGCGATGATTCTTACATGGGACTGTATGCTGGAGGAGGCTGAAAGAGGGGAGCAATGATTCTTACATGGGACTGTACGCTGGAGGAGGCTGAAAGAGGGAGCGATGATTCTTACATGGGACTGTATGCTGGAGGGGCTGAAAGAGGGGAGCGATGATTCTTACATGGGACTGTATGCTTGAGGAGGCTGAAAGAGGGAGGGATGATTCATACATGGGACTCTATGCTGGAGGAGGCTGAAAGAGGGGAGCGATAATTCTTATAAGGGACTGTATGCTGGAGTAGGCTGAAAGAGGGAGCGATGATTCTTACATGGGACTGTATGCTGGAGGGGGCTGAAAGAGGGGAGCGATGATTCTTACATGGGACTGTATGGTGGAGGGGGCTGAGAGAGGGAGCGATGATTCTTACATGGGACTGTATGCTGGAGGAGGCTGAAAGAGGGAAGCAATAATTCTTACATGGGACTGTATGCTGGAGGGTCTGAGAGAGGGGAGCAATGATTCTTACATGGGACTGTATGCTGGAGGAGGCTGAAAGAGGGGAGCAATGATTCTTACATGGGACTGTATGCTGGAGGTGGCTGAAAGAGGGAAGCAATGATTATTACATGGGACTGTATGCTGGAGGTGGCTGAAATAGGGGAGCGATGATTCTTACATGGGACTGTATGCTGGAGGGGGCTGAAAGAGGGGAGCGATAATTCTTACATGGGACTGTATACTGGAGGGGGCTGAAAGTGGGGAGCGATGATTCTTACATGGGACTGTATACTGGAGGGGGCTGAAAGAGGGGAGCGATGATTCTTGCATGGGACTGTATCCTGGAGGTGGCTGAAAGAGGGGAGCGATGATTCTTACATGGGACTGTATGCTGGAGGGCCTGAGAGAGGGGAGCAATGATTCTTACATGGGACTGTATGCTGGAGGTGGCTGAAAGAGGGAAGCGATGATTATTACATGGGACTGTATGCTGGAGGTGGCTGAAAGAGGGGAGCGATGATTCTTACATGGGACTGTATGCTGGAGGTGGCTGAAAGAGGGGAGCGATGATTCTTACATGGGACTGTATGCTGGAGGGGGCTGAAAGAGGGGAGCGATAATTCTTACATGGGACTGTATACTGGAGGGGGCTGAAAGAGGGGAGCGATGATTCTTACATGGGACTGTATGGTGGAGGGGGCTGAGAGAGGGAGCGATGATTCTTACATGGGACTGTATGCTGGAGGAGGCTGATAGAGGGGAGCAATGATTCTTACATGGGACTGTACGCTGGAGGAGGCTGAAAGAGGGAGCGATGATTATTACATGGGACTGTATGCTGGAGGTGGCTGAAAGAGGGGAGCGATGATTCTTACATGGGACTGTATGCTTGAGGAGGCTGAAAGAGGGAGGGATGATTCATACATGGGACTCTATGCTGGAGGAGGCTGAAAGAGGGGAGCGATAATTCTTATAAGGGACTGTATGCTGGAGTAGGCTGAAAGAGGGAGCGATGATTCTTACATGGGACTGTATGCTGGAGGGGGCTGAAAGAGGGGAGCGATGATTCTTACATGGGACTGTATGGTGGAGGGGGCTGAGAGAGGTAGCGATGATTCTTACATGGGACTGTATGCTGGAGGGTCTGAGAGAGGGGAGCAATGATTCTTACATGGGACTGTATGCTGGAGGAGGCTGATAGAGGGGAGCAATGATTCTTACATGGGACTGTATGCTGGAGGAGGCTGAAAGAGGGAGCAATGATTCTTACATGGGACTGTATGCTGGAGGGGCTGAAAGAGGGGAGCAATGATTCTTACATCGGACTGTATGCTGGAGGGGCTGAAAGAGGGGAGTGATGATTCTTACATGGGACTGTATGCTGGAGGGTCTGAGAGGGGAGCAATGATTCTTACATGGGACTGTATGCTGGAGGGGCTGAGAGAGGGGAGCAATGATTCTTACATGGGACTGTATCAGCCTCCTCCAGCATAGAGGGGAGCAATGATTCTTGCATGGGACTGTATGCTGGAGGAGGCTGAAAGAGGGGAGCACTGATTCTTACATGGGACTGTATGATGGAGGAGGCTGAAAGAGGGAGGGATGATTCATACATGGGACTGTATGCTGGAGGAGGCTGAAAGAGGGGAGCGATGATTCTTACATGGGTCTGTATGCTGGAGGGGCTGAAAGAGGGGAGCGATGATTCTTACATAGGACTATATGCTGGAGTAGGCTGAAAGAGGGGAGCGCTGATTCTTACAATGGACTGTATGCTGGAGGAGGCTGAAAGAGGGGAGCGATGATTCTTACATGGGACTGTATGCAGGAGGAGGCTGAAAGAGGGGAGCGATGATTCTTAGATGGGATTGTATGCTGGAGGAGGCTAAAAGAGGGGAGCGATGATTCTTACATGGGACTGTATGCTGGAGGTGGCTGAAAGAGGGGAGCAATGATTCTTACATGGGACTGTATGCTGGAGGGGGCTGAAAGGGGAGCGATGATTCTTACATGGGACTGTATGGTGGAGGGGGCTGAGAGAGGGAGCGATGATTCTTACATGGGACTGTATGCAGGAGGAGGCTGAAAGAGGGGAGCGATGATTCTTAGATGGGATTGTATGCTGGAGGAGGCTAAAAGAGGGGAGCGATGATTCTTACATGGGACTGTATTCTGGAGGTGGCTGAAAGAGGGGAGCGATGATTCTTACATGGGACTGTATGCTGGAGGTGGCTGAAAGAGGGGAGCGATAATTCTTACATGGGACTGTATGGTGGAGGGGGCTGAGAGAGGGAGCGATGATTCTTACATGGGACTGTATGCTGGAGGAGGCTGAGAGAGGGAGCGATGATTCTTACATGGGACTGTATGCTGGAGGAGGCTGAAAGAGGGAGCGATGATTCTTACATGGGACTGTATGCTGGAGGGGCTGAAAGAGGGGAGCGATGATTCTTACATGGGCCTGTATGCTGGAGGAGGCTGAAAGAGGGAAGCAATGATTCTTACATGGGACTGTATGCTGGAGGGGCTGAAAGAGGGGAGCGATGATTCTTACATGGGACTGTATGCTGGAGGGTCTGAGAGAGGGGAGCAATGATTCTTACACGGGACTGTATGCTGGAGGGGCTGAGAGAGGGGAGCAATGATTCTTACATGGGACTGTATGCTGGAGGAAGCTGAAAGAGGGGAGCGATGATTCTTACATGGGACTGTATGCTGGAGGAGTCTGAAAGAGGGGAGCGATGATTCTTACATGGGACTGTATGCTGGAGGAGGCTGAAAGAGGGGAGCGCTGATTCTTACATGGGACTGTATGATGGAGGAGGCTGAAAGACGGAGGGATGATTCATACATGGGACTGTATGCTGGAGGAGGCTGAAAGAGGGGAGCGATGATTCTTACATGGGACTGTATGCTGGAGGGGCTGAAAGAGGGGAGCGATGATTCTTACATAGGACTGTATGCTGGAGTAGGCTGAAAGAGGGGAGCGATGATTCTTACAATGGACTGTATGCTGGAGGAGGCTGAAAGAGAGGAGCACTGATTATTACATGGGACTGTATGCTGGAGGTGGCTGAAAGAGGGGAGCGATGATTCTTACATGGGACTGTATGCAGGAGGAGGCTGAAAGAGGGGAGCGATGATTCTTAGATGGGATTGTATGCTGGAGGAGGCTAAAAGAGGGGAGCGATGATTCTTACATGGGACTGTATGCTGGAGGTGGCTGAAAGAGGGGAGCGATGATTCTTACATGGGACTGTATGCTGGAGGGGGCTGAAAGGGGAGCGATGATTCTTACATGGGACTGTATGCTGGAGGGGCTGAAATAGGGGAGCGCTGATTATTATATGGGACTGTATGCTGGAGGTGGCTGAAAGAGGGGAGCGATGATTCTTAGATGGGACTGTATGCTGGAGGAGGCTGAAAGACGGAGCGCTGATTCTTACATGGGACTGTATGCTGGAGGAGGCTGAAACAGGGGAGCGCTGATTCTTACATGGGACTGTATGCTGGAGGAAGCTGAAAGAGGGGAGCGATGATTCTTACATGGGACTGTATGCTGGAGGGGGCTGAGAGAGGGGAGCGATGATTCTTACACGGGACTGTATGCTGGAGGGTCTGAGAGAGGGGAGCAATGATTCTTACATGGGACTGTATGCTGGAGGGGCCGAGAGAGGGGAGCAATGATTCTTACATGGGACTGTATCAGCCTCCTCCAGCATAGAGGGGAGCAATGATTCTTACATGGGACTGTATGCTGGAGGAGGCTGAAAGAGGGGAGCGCTGATTCTTACATGGGACTGTATGATGGAGGAGGCTGAAAGAGGGAGGGATGATTCATACATGGGACTGTATGCTGGAGGAGGCTGAAAGAGGGGAGCGATGATTCTTACATGGGTCTGTATGCTGGAGGGGCTGAAAGAGGGGAGCGATGATTCTTACATAGGACTATATGCTGGAGTAGGCTGAAAGAGGGGAGCGCTGATTCTTACAATGGACTGTATGCTGGAGGAGGCTGAAAGAGAGGAGCACTGATTATTACATGGGACTGTATGCTGGAGGTGGCTGAAAGAGGGGAGCGATGATTCTTACATGGGACTGTATGCAGGAGGAGGCTGAAAGAGGGGAGCGATGATTCTTAGATGGGATTGTATGCTGGAGGAGGCTAAAAGAGGGGAGCGATGATTCTTACATGGGACTGTATGCTGGAGGTGGCTGAAAGAGGGGAGCAATGATTCTTACATGGGACTGTATGCTGGAGGGGGCTGAAAGGGGAGCGATGATTCTTACATGGGACTGTATGGTGGACGGGGCTGAGAGAGGGAGCGATGATTCTTACATGGGACTGTATGCAGGAGGAGGCTGAAAGAGGGGAGCGATGATTCTTAGATGGGATTGTATGCTGGAGGAGGCTAAAAGAGGGGAGCGATGATTCTTACATGGGACTGTATTCTGGAGGTGGCTGAAAGAGGGGAGCGATGATTCTTACATGGGACTGTATGCTGGAGGTGGCTGAAAGAGGGGAGCGATAATTCTTACATGGGACTGTATGGTGGAGGGGGCTGAGAGAGGGAGCGATGATTCTTACATGGGACTGTATGCTGGAGGAGGCTGAAAGAGGGAGCAATGATTCTTACATGGGACTGTATGCTGGAGGAGGCTGAAAGAGGGAGCGATGATTCTTACATGGGACTGTATGCTGGAGGGGCTGAAAGAGGGGAGCGATGATTCTTACATGGGCCTGTATGCTGGAGGAGGCTGAAAGAGGGAAGCAATGATTCTTACATGGGACTGTATGCTGGAGGGGCTGAAAGAGGGGAGTGATGATTCTTACATGGGACTGTATGCTGGAGGGTCTGAGAGAGGGGAGCAATGATTCTTACACGGGACTGTATGCTGGAGGGGCTGAGAGAGGGGAGCAATGATTCTTACATGGGACTGTATGCTGGAGGAAGCTGAAAGAGGGGAGCGATGATTCTTACATGGGACTGTATGCTGGAGGAGTCTGATAGAGGGGAGCGATGATTCTTACATGGGACTGTATGCTGGAGGAGGCTGAAAGAGGGAGGGATGATTCATACATGGGACTGTATGCTGGAGGTGGCTGAAAGAGGGAAGCGATGATTCTTACATGGGACTGTATGCTGGAGGGGGCTGAAAGGGGAGCGATGATTCTTACATGGGACTGTATGCTGGAGGGGCTGAAATAGGGGAGCGCTGATTATTATATGGGACTGTATGCTGGAGGTGGCTGAAAGAGGGGAGCGATGATTCTTAGATGGGACTGTATGCTGGAGGAGGCTGAAAGAGGGAGCGCTGATTCTTACATGGGACTGTATGCTGGAGGAGGCTGAAACAGGGGAGCGCTGATTCTTACATGGGACTGTATGCTGGAGGGTCTGAGAGGGGAGCAATGATTCTTACATGGGACTGTATGCTGGAGGGGCTGAGAGAGGGGAGCAATGATTCTTACATGGGACTGTATGCTGGAGGAGGCTGATAGAGGGGAGCAATGATTCTTACATGGGACTGTATGCTGGAGGAGGCTGAAAGAGGGGAGCGCTGATTCTTACATGGGACTGTATGATGGAGGAGGCTGAAAGACGGAGGGATGATTCATACATGGGACTGTATGCTGGAGGAGGCTGAAAGAGGGGAGCGATGATTCTTACATGGGACTGTATCCTGGAGGGGCTGAAAGAGGGGAGCGATGATTCTTACATAGGTCTGTATGCTGGAGTAGGCTGAAAGAGGGGAGCGATGATTCTTACAATGGACTGTATGCTGGAGGAGGCTGAAAGAGAGGAGCACTGATTATTACATGGGACTGTATGCTGGAGGTGGCTGAAAGAGGGGAGCGATGATTCTTACATGGGACTGTATGCAGGAGGAGGCTGAAAGAGGGGAGCGATGATTCTTAGATGGGACTGTATGCTGGAGGAGGCTGAAAGAGGGAGCGCTGATTCTTACATGGGACTGTATGCTGGAGGAGGCTGAAACAGGGGAGCGCTGATTCTTACATGGGACTGTATGCTGGAGGAAGCTGAAAGAGGGGAGCGATGATTCTTACATGGGACTGTATGCTGGAGGGGGCTGAGAGAGGGGAGCGATGATTCTTACACGGGACTGTATGCTGGAGGGTCTGAGAGAGGGGAGCAATGATTCTTACATGGGACTGTATGCTGGAGGGGCTGAGAGAGGGGAGCAATGATTCTTACATGGGACTGTATGCTGGAGGAAGCTGAAAGAGGGGAGCGATGATTCTTACATGGGACTGTATGCTGGAGGAGTCTGAAAGAGGGGAGCGATGATTCTTACATGGGACTGTATGCTGGAGGAGTCTGAAAGAGGGGAGCGATGATTCTTACATGGGACTGTATGCTGGAGGGGGCTGAAAGAGGGGAGCGATAATTCTTACATGGGACTGTATACTGGAGGGGGCTGAAAGAGGGGAGCGATGATTCTTACATGGGACTGTATGGTGGAGGGGGCTGAGAGAGGGAGCGATGATTCTTACATGGGACTGTATGCTGGAGGAGGCTGATAGAGGGGAGCAATGATTCTTACATGGGACTGTACGCTGGAGGAGGCTGAAAGAGGGAGCGATGATTCTTACATGGGACTGTATGCTGGAGGGGCTGAAAGAGGGGAGCGATGATTCTTACATGGGACTGTATGCTTGAGGAGGCTGAAAGAGGGAGGGATGATTCATACATGGGACTCTATGCTGGAGGAGGCTGAAAGAGGGGAGCGATAATTCTTATAAGGGACTGTATGCTGGACTAGGCTGAAAGAGGGAGCGATGATTCTTACATGGGACTGTATGCTGGAGGGGGCTGAAAGAGGGGAGCGATGATTCTTACATGGGACTGTATGGTGGAGGGGGCTGAGAGAGGGAGCGATGATTCTTACATGGGACTGTATGCTGGAGGAGGCTGAAAGAGGGAAGCAATAATTCTTACATGGGACTGTATGCTGGAGGGTCTGAGAGAGGGGAGCAATGATTCTTACATGGGACTGTATGATGGAGGTGGCTGAAAGAGGGAAGCAATGATTATTACATGGGACTGTATGCTGGAGGTGGCTGAAAGAGGGGAGCGATGATTCTTACATGGGACTGTATACTGGAGGGGGCTGAAAGTGGGGAGCGATGATTCTTACATGGGACTGTATGGTGGAGGGGGCTGAGAGAGGGAGCGATGATTCTTACATGGGACTGTATGCTGGAGGAGGCTGATAGAGGGGAGCAATGATTCTTACATGGGACTGTATGCTGGAGGGGGCTGAAAGAGGGGAGCGATGATTCTTACATGGGACTGTATGCTGGAGGAGGCTGAAAGAGGGGAGCGATGATTCTTACATGGGACTGTATGCTGGAGGGGGCTGAAAGAGGGGAGCGATGATTCTTACATGGGACTGTATGCTGGAGGGGGCTGAAAGAGGGGAGCGATTATTCTTACATGGGACTGTATGCTGGAGGTGGCTGAAAGAGGGGAGCGATGATTCTTACATGGGACTGTATACTGGAGGGGGCTGAAAGAGGGGAGCGATGATTCTTACATGGGACTGTATGGTGGAGGGGGCTGAGAGAGGGAGCGATGATTCTTACATGGGACTGTATGCTGGAGGAGGCTGATAGAGGGGAGCAATGATTCTTACATGGGACTGTATGCTGGAGGGGGCTGAAAGAGGGGAGCGATGATTCTTACATGGGACTGTATGCTGGAGGTGGCTGAAAGAGGGAAGCGATGATTATTACATGGGACTGTATGCTGGAGGTGGCTGAAAGAGGGGAGCAATGATTCTTACATGGGACTGTATGCTGGAGGGGGCTGAAAGAGGGGAGCGATAATTCTTACATGGGACTGTATACTGGAGGGGGCTGAAAGTGGGGAGCGATGATTCTTACATGGGACTGTATGGTGGAGGGGGCTGAGAGAGGGAGCGATGATTCTTACATGGGACTGTATGCTGGAGGGGGCTGAAAGAGGGGAGCGATGATTCTTACATGGGACTGTATGCTGGAGGGGGCTGAAAGAGGGGAGCGATTATTCTTACATGGGACTGTATACTGGAGGGGGCTGAAAGAGGGGAGCGATGATTCTTGCATGGGACTGTATCCTGGAGGTGGCTGAAAGAGGGGAGCGATGATTCTTACATGGGACTGTATGCTGGAGGGCCTGAGAGAGGGGAGCAATGATTCTTACATGGGACTGTATGCTGGAGGAGGCTGAAAGAGGGAAGCAATGATTCTTACATGGGACTGTATGGTGGAGGGGGCTGAGAGAGGGAGCAATGATTTTTACATGGGACTGTATGCTGGAGGAGGCTGATAGAGGGGAGCAATGATTCTTACATGGGACTGTACGCTGGAGGAGGCTGAAAGAGGGAGTGATGATTCTTACATGGGACTGTATGCTGGAGGGGTTGAAAGAGGGGAGCGATGATTCTTACATGGGACTGTATGCTTGAGGAGGCTGAAAGAGGGAGGGATGATTCATACATGGGACTCTATGCTGGAGGAGGCTGAAAGAGGGGAGCGATAATTCTTACATGGGACTGTATGCTGGAGGGGGCTGAAAGAGGGGAGCGGTGATTCTTACATGGGACTGTATGGTGGAGGGGGCTGAGAGAGGGAGCGATGATTCTTACATGGGACTGTATGCTGGAGGAGGCTGAAAGAGGGAAGCAATAATTCTTACATGGGACTGTATGCTGGAGGGTCTGAGAGAGGGGAGCAATGATTCTTACATGGGACTGTATGCTGGATGAGGCTGATAGAGGGGAGCAATGATTCTTACATGGGACTGTATGCTGGAGGAGGCTGAAAGAGGGAGCAATGATTCTTACATGGGACTGTATGCTGGAGGGGCTGAAAGAGGGGAGCGATGATTCTTACATGGGCCTGTATGCTGGAGGAGGCTGAAAGAGGGAAGCAATGATTCTTACATGGGACTGTATGCTGGAGGGGCTGAAAGAGGGGAGCAATGATTCTTACATCGGACTGTATGCTGGAGGGGCTGAAAGAGGGGAGTGATGATTCTTACATGGGACTGTATGCTGGAGGGTCTGAGAGGGGAGCAATGATTCTTACATGGGACTGTATGCTGGAGGGGCTGAGAGAGGGGAGCAATGATTCTTACATGGGACTGTATGCTGGAGGAGGCTGATAGAGGGGAGCAATGATTCTTACATGGGACTGTATGCTGGATGAGGCTGATAGAGGGGAGCAATGATTCTTACATGGGACTGTATGCTGGAGGAGGCTGAAAGAGGGGAGCGATGATTCTTACATGGGACTGTATGCTGGAGGAGGCTGAAAGAGGGGAGCGCTGATTCTTACATGGGACTGTATGATGGAGGAGGCTGAAAGAGGGAGGGATGATTCATACATGGGACTGTATGCTGGAGGAGGCTGAAAGAGGGGAGCGATGATTCTTACATGGGACTGTATGCTGGAGGGGCTGAAAGAGGGGAGCGATGATTCTTACATAGGACTGTATGCTGGAGTAGGTTGAAAGAGGGGAGCGCTGATTCTTACAATGGACTGTATGCTGGAGAAGGCTGAAAGAGAGGAGCACTGATTATTACATGGGACTGTATGCTGGAGGTGGCTGAAAGAGGGGAGCGATGACTCTTAGATGGGATTGTATGCTGGAGGAGGCTAAAAGAGGGGAGCGATGATTCTTACATGGGACTGTATGCTGGAGGGGGCTGAAAGGGGAGCGATGATTCTTACATGGGACTGTATGCTGGAGGGGCTGAAATAGGGGAGCGCTGATTATTATATGGGACTGTATGCTGGAGGTGGCTGAAGGAGGGGAGCGATGATTCTTAGATGGGACTGTATGCTGGAGGAGGCTGAAAGAGGGAGCGCTGATTCTTACATGGGACTGTATGCTGGAGGAGGCTGAAACAGGGGAGCGCTGATTCTTACATGGGACTGTATGCTGGAGGAAGCTGAAAGAGGGGAGCGATGATTCTTACATGGGACTGTATGCTGGAGGAGTCTGAAAGAGGGGAGCGATGATTCTTACATGGGACTGTATGCTGGAGGAGGCTGAAAGAGGGAGCAATGATTCTTACATGGGACTGTATGCTGGAGGGGCTGAGAGAGGGGAGCAATGATTCTTACATGGGACTGTAAGCTGGAGGAGGCTGAAAGAGGGGAGCAATGATTCTTACATGGGACTGTATGCTGGAGGTGGCTGAAAGAGGGAAGCGATGATTATTACATGGGACTGTATGCTGGAGGGGGCTGAGAGAGGGGAGCGATGATTCTTACATGGGACTGTATCCTGGAGGGGGCTGAGAGAGGGGAGCGATGATTCTTACACGGGACTGTATGCTGGAGGGTCTGAGAGAGGGGAGCAATGATTCTTACATGGGACTGTATGCTGGAGGGGCTGAGAGAGGGGAGCAATGATTCTTACATGGGACTGTATGCTGGAGGAGGCTGAAAGATGGGAGCGATGATTCTTACATGGGACTGTATGCTGGAGGGGGCTGAAAGAGGGGAGCAATGATTCTTACATGGGACTGTATGCTGGAGGGTCTGAGAGAGGGGAGCAATGATTCTTACATGGGACTGTATGCTGGAGGAGGCTGAAAGAGGGGAGCAATGATTCTTACATGGGACTGTATGCTGGAGGTGGCTGAAAGAGGGAAGCAATGATTATTACATGGGACTGTATGCTGGAGGTGGCTGAAAGAGGGGAGCGATGATTCTTACATGGGACTGTATGCTGGAGGAGGCTGAAAGAGGGAAGCAATGATTCTTACATGGGACTGTATGCTGGAGGGGCTGAAAGAGGGGAGCAATGATTCTTACATCGGACTGTATGCTGGAGGGGCTGAAAGAGGGGAGTGATGATTCTTACATGGGACTGTATGCTGGAGGGTCTGAGAGGGGAGCAATGATTCTTACATGGGACTGTATGCTGGAGGGGCTGAGAGAGGGGAGCAATGATTCTTACATGGGACTGTATGCTGGAGGAGGCTGATAGAGGGGAGCAATGATTCTTACATGGGACTGTATGCTGGATGAGGCTGATAGAGGGGAGCAATGATTCTTACATGGGACTGTATGCTGGAGGAGGCTGAAAGAGGGGAGCGATGATTCTTACATGGGACTGTATGCTGGAGGAGGCTGAAAGAGGGGAGCGCTGATTCTTACATGGGACTGTATGATGGAGGAGGCTGAAAGAGGGAGGGATGATTCATACATGGGACTGTATGCTGGAGGAGGCTGAAAGAGGGGAGCGATGATTCTTACATGGGACTGTATGCTGGAGGGGCTGAAAGAGGGGAGCAATGATTCTTACATAGGACTGTATGCTGGAGTAGGCTGAAAGAGGGGAGCGCTGATTCTTACAATGGACTGTATGCTGGAGAAGGCTGAAAGAGAGGAGCACTGATTATTACATGGGACTGTATGCTGGAGGTGGCTGAAAGAGGGGAGCGATGACTCTTAGATGGGATTGTATGCTGGAGGAGGCTAAAAGAGGGGAGCGATGATTCTTACATGGGACTGTATGCTGGAGGAGGCTGAAAGAGGGGAGCAATGATTCTTACATGGGACTGTATGCTGGAGGTGGCTGAAAGAGGGAAGCGATGATTATTACATGGGACTGTATGCTGGAGGGGGCTGAGAGAGGGGAGCGATGATTCTTACATGGGACTGTATCCTGGAGGGGGCTGAGAGAGGGGAGCGATGATTCTTACACGGGACTGTATGCTGGAGGGTCTGAGAGAGGGGAGCAATGATTCTTACATGGGACTGTATGCTGGAGGGGCTGAGAGAGGGGAGCAATGATTCTTACATGGGACTGTATGCTGGAGGAGGCTGAAAGATGGGAGCGATGATTCTTACATGGGACTGTATGCTGGAGGAGGCTGATAGAGGGGAGCAATGATTCTTACATGGGACTGTATGCTGGAGGAGGCTGAAAGAGGGAGCAATGATTCTTACATGGGACTGTATGCTGGAGGGGCTGAAAGAGGGGAGCTATGATTCTTACATGGGCCTGTATGCTGGAGGAGGCTGAAAGAGGGAAGCAATGATTCTTACATGGGACTGTATGCTGGAGGGTCTGAAAGAGGGGAGCAATGATTCTTACATCGGACTGTATGCTGGAGGGGCTGAAAGAGGGGAGTGATGATTCTTACATGGGACTGTATGCTGGAGGGTCTGAGAGGGGAGCAATGATTCTTACATGGGACTGTATGCTGGAGGGGCTGAGAGAGGGGAGCAATGATTCTTACATGGGACTGTATGCTGGAGGAGGCTGATAGAGGGGAGCAATGATTCTTACATGGGACTGTATGCTGGATGAGGCTGATAGAGGGGAGCAATGATTCTTACATGGGACTGTATGCTGGAGGAGGCTGATAGAGGGGAGCTATGATTCTTACATGGGACTGTATGCTGGAGGAGGCTGAAAGAGGGGAGCGATGATTCTTACATGGGACTGTATGCTGGAGGAGGCTGAAAGAGGGGAGCGCTGATTCTTACATGGGACTGTATGATGGAGGAGGCTGAAAGAGGAAGGGATGATTCATACATGGGACTGTATGCTGGAGGAGGCTGAAAGAGGGGAGCGATGATTCTTACATGGGACTGTATGCTGGAGGGGCTGAAAGAGGGGAGCGATGATTCTTACATAGGACTGTATGCTGGAGTAGGCTGAAAGAGGGGAGCGCTGATTCTTACAATGGACTGTATGCTGGAGGAGGCTGAAAGAGAGGAGCACTGATTATTACATGGGACTGTATGCTGGAGGTGGCTGAAAGAGGGGAGCGATGATTCTTACATGGGACTGTATGCAGGAGGAGGCTGAAAGAGGGGAGCGATGATTCTTAGATGGGATTGTATGCTGGAGGAGGCTAAAAGAGGGGAGCGATGATTCTTACATGGGACTGTATGCTGGAGGTGGCTGAAAGAGGGGAGCGATGATTCTTACATGGGACTGTATGCTGGAGGGGACTGAAAGGGGAGCGATGATTCTTACATGGGACTGTATGCTGGAGGGGCTGAAATAGGGGAGCGCTGATTATTATATGGGACTGTATGCTGGAGGTGGCTGAAAGAGGGGAGCGATGATTCTTAGATGGGACTGTATGCTGGAGGAGGCTGAAAGAGGGAGCGCTGATTCTTACATGGGACTGTATGCTGGAGGGCCTGAGAGAGTGGAGCAATGATTCTTACATGGGACTGTATGCTGGAGGAGGCTGAAAGAGGGGAGCAATGATTCTTACATGGGACTGTATGCTGGAGGAGGCTGAAAGAGGGGAGCAATGATTCTTACATGGGACTGTATGCTGGAGGTGGCTGAAAGAGGGAAGCGATGATTATTACATGGGACTGTATGCTGGAGGTGGCTGAAAGAGGGGAGCGATGATTCTTACATGGGACTGTATGCTGGAGGGGGCTGAAAGAGGGGAGCGATAATTCTTACATGGGACTGTATACTGGAGGGGGCTGAAAGAGGGGAGCGATGATTCTTACATGGGACTGTATGGTGGAGGGGGCTGAGAGAGGGAGCGATGATTCTTACATGGGACTGTATGCTGGAGGAGGCTGAAAGAGGGAAGCAATGATTCTTACATGGGACTGTATGCTGGAGGAGGCTGAAAGAGGGGAGCAATGATTCTTACATGGGACTGTATGCTGGAGGTGGCTGAAAGAGGGGAGCGATGATTCTTACATGGGACTGTATACTGGAGGGGGCTGAAAGAGGGGAGCGATGATTCTTACATGGGACTGTATGGTGGAGGGGGCTGAGAGAGGGAGCGATGATTCTTACATGGGACTGTATGGTGGAGGGGGCTGAAAGAGGGGAGCGATGATTCTTACATGGGACTGTATGCTGGAGGGTCTGAGAGAGGGGAGCAATGATTCTTACATGGGACTGTATGCTGGAGGAGGCTGAAAGAGGGGAGCAATGATTCTTACATGGGACTGTATGCTGGAGGTGGCTGAAAGAGGGAAGCAATGATTATTACATGGGACTGTATGCTGGAGGTGGCTGAAAGAGGGGAGCGATGATTCTTACATGGGACTGTATGCTGGAGGAGCTGAAAGAGGGGAGCGATGATTCTTACATGGGACTGTAAGCTTGAGGAGCCTGAAAGAGGGAGGGATGATTCATACATGGGACTCTATGCTGGAGGAGGCTGAAAGAGGGGAGCGATAATTCTTATAAGGGACTGTATGCTGGAGTAGGCTGAAAGAGGGAGCGATGATTCTTACATGGGACTGTATGCTGGAGGGGGCTGAAAGAGGGGAGCGATGATTCTTACATGGGACTGTATGGTGGAGGGGGCTGAGAGAGGGAGCGATGATTCTTACATGGGACTGTATGCTGGAGGAGGCTGAAAGAGGGAAGCAATAATTCTTACATGGGACTGTATGCTGGAGGGTCTGAGAGAGGGGAGCAATGATTCTTACATGGGACTGTATGCTGGAGGAGGCTGAAAGAGGGGAGCAATGATTCTTACATGGGACTGTATGCTGGAGGTGGCTGAAAGAGGGAAGCAATGATTATTACATGGGACTGTATGCTGGAGGTGGCTGAAAGAGGGGAGCGATGATTCTTACATGGGACTGTATGCTGGAGGGGGCTGAAAGAGGGGAGCGATAATTCTTACATGGGACTGTATACTGGAGGGGGCTGAAAGTGGGGAGCGATGGTTCTTACATGGGACTGTATGGTGGAGGGGGCTGAGAGAGAGAGCAATGATTCTTACATGGGACTGTATGCTGGAGGAGGCTGAAAGAGGGAGCAATGATTCTTACATGGGACTGTATGCTGGAGGGGCTGAGAGAGGGGAGCAATGATTCTTACATGGGACTGTATGCTGGAGGAGGCTGAAAGAGGGGAGCAATGATTCTTACATGGGACTGTATGCTGGAGGTGGCTGAAAGAGGGAAGCGATGATTATTACATGGGACTGTATGCTGGAGGTGGCTGAAAGAGGGGAGCGATGATTCTTACATGGGACTGTATGCTGGAGGGGCTGAAATAGGGGAGCGCTGATTATTATATGGGACTGTATGCTGGAGGTGGCTGAAAGAGGGGAGCGATGATTCTTAGATGGGACTGTATGCTGGAGGAGGCTGAAAGAGGGAGCGCTGATTCTTACATGGGACTGTATGCTGGAGGAGGCTGAAACAGGGGAGCGCTGATTCTTACATGGGACTGTATGCTGGAGGGTCTGAGAGAGGGGAGCAATGATTCTTACATGGGACTGTATGCTGGAGGAGGCTGATAGAGGGGAGCAATGATTCTTACATGGGACTGTATGCTGGAGGAGGCTGAAAGAGGGAAGCAATGATTCTTACATGGGACTGTATGCTGGAGGAGGCTGAAAGAGGGTAGCAATGATTCTTACATGGGACTGTATGCTGGAGGAGGCTGAAAGAGGGAGGGATGATTCATACTTGGGACTCTATGCTGGAGGAGGCTGAAAGAGGGGAGCGATAATTCTTATAAGGGACTGTATGCTGGAGTAGGCTGAAAGAGGGAGCGATGATTCTTACATGGGACTGTATGCTGGAGGGGGCTGAAAGAGGGGAGCGATGATTCTTACATGGGACTGTATGGTGGAGGGGGCTGAAAGAGGGAAGCAATAATTCTTACATGGGACTGTATGCTGGAGGGTCTGAGAGAGGGGAGCAATGATTCTTACATGGGACTGTATGCTGGAGGAGGCTGATAGAGGGGAGCAATGATTCTTACATGGGACTGTATGCTGGAGGAGGCTGAAAGAGGGAGCAATGATTCTTACATGGGACTGTATGCTGGAGGGGCTGAAAGAGGGGAGCTATGATTCTTACATGGGCCTGTATGCTGGAGGAGGCTGAAAGAGGGAAGCAATGATTCTTACATGGGACTGTATGCTGGAGGGGCTGAAAGAGGGGAGCAATGATTCTTACATCGGACTGTATGCTGGAGGGGCTGAAAGAGGGGAGTGATGATTCTTACATGGGACTGTATGCTGGAGGGTCTGAGAGGGGAGCAATGATTCTTACATGGGACTGTATGCTGGAGGGGCTGAGAGAGGGGAGCAATGATTCTTACATGGGACTGTATGCTGGAGGAGGCTGATAGAGGGGAGCAATGATTCTTACATGGGACTGTATGCTGGATGAGGCTGATAGAGGGGAGCAATGATTCTTACATGGGACTGTATGCTGGAGGAGGCTGATAGAGGGGAGCTATGATTCTTACATGGGACTGTATGCTGGAGGAGGCTGAAAGAGGGGAGCGATGATTCTTACATGGGACTGTATGCTGGAGGAGGCTGAAAGAGGGGAGCGCTGATTCTTACATGGGACTGTATGATGGAGGAGGCTGAAAGAGGGAGGGATGATTCATACATGGGACTGTATGCTGGAGGAGGCTGAAAGAGGGGAGCGATGATTCTTACATGGGACTGTATGCTGGAGGGGCTGAAAGAGGGGAGCGATGATTCTTACATAGGACTGTATGCTGGAGTAGGCTGAAAGAGGGGAGCGCTGATTCTTACAATGGACTGTATGCTGGAGGAGGCTGAAAGAGAGGAGCACTGATTATTACATGGGACTGTATGCTGGAGGTGGCTGAAAGAGGGGAGCGATGATTCTTACATGGGACTGTATGCAGGAGGAGGCTGAAAGAGGGGAGCGATGATTCTTAGATGGGATTGTATGCTGGAGGAGGCTAAAAGAGGGGAGCGATGATTCTTACATGGGACTGTATGCTGGAGGTGGCTGAAAGAGGGGAGCGATGATTCTTACATGGGACTGTATGCTGGAGGGGACTGAAAGGGGAGCGATGATTCTTACATGGGACTGTATGCTGGAGGGGCTGAAATAGGGGAGCGCTGATTATTATATGGGACTGTATGCTGGAGGTGGCTGAAAGAGGGGAGCGATGATTCTTAGATGGGACTGTATGCTGGAGGAGGCTGAAAGAGGGAGCGCTGATTCTTACATGGGACTGTATGCTGGAGGAGGCTGAAACAGGGGAGCGCTGATTCTTACATGGGACTGTATGCTGGAGGAAGCTGAAAGAGGGGAGCGATGATTCTTACATGGGACTGTATGCTGGAGGAGTCTGAAAGAGGGGAGCGATGATTCTTACATGGGACTGTATGCTGGAGGAAGCTGAAAGAGGGGAGCGATGATTCTTACATGGGACTGTATGCTGGAGGAGGCTGAAAGAGGGAGGGATGATTCATACATGGGACTCTATGCTGGAGGAGGCTGAAAGAGGGGAGCGATGATTCTTATATGGGACTGTATGCTGGAGTAGGCTGAAAGAGGGGAGCGATGATTCTTACATGGGACTGTATGCTGGAGGTGGCTGAAAGAGGGGAGTGATGATTCTTACATGGGACTGTATGCTGGAGGGCCTGAGAGAGTGGAGCAATGATTCTTACATGGGACTGTATGCTGGAGGAGGCTGAAAGAGGGGAGCAATGATTCTTACATGGGACTGTATGCTGGAGGAGGCTGAAAGAGGGGAGCAATGATTATTACATGGGACTGTATGCTGGAGGTGGCTGAAAGAGGGGAGCGATGATTCTTACATGGGACTGTATGCTGGAGGAGGCTGAAAGAGGGGAGCAATGATTCTTACATGGGACTGTATGCTGGAGGTGGCTGAAAGAGGGAAGCGATGATTATTACATGGGACTGTATGCTGGAGGGGGCTGAAAGAGGGGAGCGATAATTCTTACATGGGACTGTATACTGGAGGGGGCTGAAAGAGGGGAGCGATGATTCTTACATGGGACTGTATGGTGGAGGGGGCTGAGAGAGGGAGCGATGATTCTTACATGGGACTGTATGCTGGAGGAGGCTGAAAGAGGGAAGCAATGATTCTTACATGGGACTGTATGCTGGAGGAGGCTGAAAGAGGGGAGCAATGATTCTTACATGGGACTGTATGCTGGAGGTGGCTGAAAGAGGGGAGCGATGATTCTTACATGGGACTGTATACTGGAGGGGGCTGAAAGAGGGGAGCGATGATTCTTACATGGGACTGTATGGTGGAGGGGGCTGAGAGAGGGAGCGATGATTCTTACATGGGACTGTATGATGGAGGGGGCTGAGAGAGGGAGCGATGATTCTTACATGGGACTGTATGCTGGAGGAGGCTGATAGAGGGGAGCAATGATTCTTACATGGGACTGTACGCTGGAGGAGGCTGAAAGAGGGAGCGATGATTCTTACATGGGACTGTATGCTGGAGGAGCTGAAAGAGGGGAGCGATGATTCTTACATGGGACTGTAAGCTTGAGGAGCCTGAAAGAGGGAGGGATGATTCATACATGGGACTCTATGCTGGAGGAGGCTGAAAGAGGGGAGCGATAATTCTTATAAGGGACTGTATGCTGGAGTAGGCTGAAAGAGGGAGCGATGATTCTTACATGGGACTGTATGCTGGAGGGGGCTGAAAGAGGGGAGCGATGATTCTTACATGGGACTGTATGCTGGAGGAGGCTGAAAGAGGGAAGCAATAATTCTTACATGGGACTGTATGCTGGAGGGTCTGAGAGAGGGGAGCAATGATTCTTACATGGGACTGTATGCTGGAGGAGGCTGAAAGAGGGGAGCAATGATTCTTACATGGGACTGTATGCTGGAGGTGGCTGAAAGAGGGAAGCAATGATTATTACATGGGACTGTATGCTGGAGGTGGCTGAAAGAGGGGAGCGATGATTCTTACATGGGACTGTATGCTGGAGGGGGCTGAAAGAGGGGAGCGATAATTCTTACATGGGACTGTATACTGGAGGGGGCTGAAAGTGGGGAGCGATGATTCTTACATGGGACTGTATGGTGGAGGGGGCTGAGAGAGGGAGCGATGATTCTTACATGGGACTGTATGCTGGAGGAGGCTGAAAGAGGGAGCAATGATTCTTACATGGGACTGTATGCTGGAGGGGCTGAGAGAGGGGAGCAATGATTCTTACATGGGACTGTATGCTGGAGGAGGCTGAAAGAGGGGAGCAATGATTCTTACATGGGACTGTATGCTGGAGGTGGCTGAAAGAGGGAAGCGATGATTATTACATGGGACTGTATGCTGGAGGTGGCTGAAAGAGGGGAGCGATGATTCTTACATGGGACTGTATGCTGGAGGGGCTGAAATAGGGGAGCGCTGATTATTATATGGGACTGTATGCTGGAGGTGGCTGAAAGAGGGGAGCGATGATTCTTAGATGGGACTGTATGCTGGAGGAGGCTGAAAGAGGGAGCGCTGATTCTTACATGGGACTGTATGCTGGAGGAGGCTGAAACAGGGGAGCGCTGATTCTTACATGGGACTGTATGCTGGAGGGTCTGAGAGAGGGGAGCAATGATTCTTACATGGGACTGTATGCTGGAGGAGGCTGATAGAGGGGAGCAATGATTCTTACATGGGACTGTATGCTGGAGGAGGCTGAAAGAGGGAGCAATGATTCTTACATGGGACTGTATGCTGGAGGAAGCTGAAAGAGGGGAGCTATGATTCTTACATGGGCCTGTATGCTGGAGGAGGCTGAAAGAGGGAAGCAATGATTCTTACATGGGACTGTATGCTGGAGGGGCTGAAAGAGGGGAGCAATGATTCTTACATCGGACTGTATGCTGGAGGGGCTGAAAGAGGGGAGTGATGATTCTTACATGGGACTGTATGCTGGAGGGTCTGAGAGGGGAGCAATGATTCTTACATGGGACTGTATGCTGGAGGGGCTGAGAGAGGGGAGCAATGATTCTTACATGGGACTGTATGCTGGAGGAGGCTGATAGAGCGGAGCAATGATTCTTACATGGGACTGTATGCTGGATGAGGCTGATAGAGGGGAGCAATGATTCTTACATGGGACTGTATGCTGGAGGAGGCTGATAGAGGGGAGCTATGATTCTTACATGGGACTGTATGCTGGAGGAGGCTGAAAGAGGGGAGCGATGATTCTTACATCGGACTGTATGCTGGAGGAGGCTGAAAGAGGGGAGCGCTGATTCTTACATGGGACTGTATGCTGGAGGGGCTGAAAGAGGGGAGCGATGATTCTTACATAGGACTGTATGCTGGAGTAGGCTGAAAGAGGGGAGCGCTGATTCTTACAATGGACTGTATGCTGGAGGAGGCTGAAAGAGAGGAGCACTGATTATTACATGGGACTGTATGCTGGAGGTGGCTGAAAGAGGGGAGCGATGATTCTTACATGGGACTGTATGCAGGAGGAGGCTGAAAGAGGGGAGCGATGATTCTTAGATGGGATTGTATGCTGGAGGAGGCTAAAAGAGGGGAGCGATGATTCTTACATGGGACTGTATGCTGGAGGTGGCTGAAAGAGGGGAGCGATGATTTTTACATGGGACTGTATGCTGGAGGGGACTGAAAGGGGAGCGATGATTCTTACATGGGACTGTATGCTGGAGGGGCTGAAATAGGGGAGCGCTGATTATTATATGGGACTGTATGCTGGAGGTGGCTGAAAGAGGGGAGCGATGATTCTTAGATGGGACTGTATGCTGGAGGAGGCTGAAAGAGGGAGCGCTGATTCTTACATGGGACTGTATGCTGGAGGTGGCTGAAAGAGGGGAGCGATGATTCTTAGATGGGACTGTATGCTGGAGGAGGCTGAAAGAGGGAGGGATGATTCATACATGGGACTCTATGCTGGAGGAGGCTGAAAGAGGGGAGCGATGATTCTTATATGGGACTGTATGCTGGAGTAGGCTGAAAGAGGGGAGCGATGATTCTTACATGGGACTGTATGCTGGAGGTGGCTGAAAGAGGGGAGTGATGATTCTTACATGGGACTGTATGCTGGAGGGCCTGAGAGAGTGGAGCAATGATTCTTACATGGGACTGTATGCTGGAGGAGGCTGAAAGAGGGGAGCAATGATTCTTACATGGGACTGTATGCTGGAGGAGGCTGAAAGAGGGGAGCAATGATTATTACATGGGACTGTATGCTGGAGGTGGCTGAAAGAGGGGAGCGATGATTCTTACATGGGACTGTATGCTGGAGGGGGCTGAAAAAGGGGAGCGATAATTCTTACATGGGACTGTATACTGGAGGGGGCTGAAAGTGGGGAGCGATGATTCTTACATGGGACTGTATGGTGGAGGGGGCTGAGAGAGGGGAGCGATTATTCTTGCATGGGACTGTATCCTGGGGGTGGCTGAAAGAGGGGAGCGATGATTATTACATGGGACTGTATGCTGGAGGTGGCTGAAAGAGGGGAGTGATGATTCTTACATGGGACTGTATGCTGGAGGGCCTGAGAGAGTGGAACAATGATTCTTACATGGGACTGTATGCTGGAGGGGGCTGAAAAAGGGGAGCGATAATTCTTACATGGGACTGTATACTGGAGGGGGCTGAAAGTGGGGAGCGATGATTCTTACATGGGACTGTATGGTGGAGGAGGCTGATAGAGGGGAGCAATGATTCTTACATGGGACTGTATGCTGGAGGGGGCTGAAAGAGGGGAGCGATGATTCCTACATGGGACTGTATGCTGGAGGGGGCTGAAAGAGGGGAGCGATTATTCTTACATGGGACTGTATACTGGAGGGGGCTGAAAGAGGGGGGCGATGATTCTTGCATGGGACTGTATCCTGGAGGTGGCTGAAAGAGGGGAGCGATGATTCTTACATGGGACTGTATGCTGGAGGGCCTGAGAGAGGGGAGCAATGATTCTTACATGGGACTGTATGCTGGAGGTGGCTGAAAGAGGGAAGCGATGATTATTACATGGGACTGTATGCTGGAGGGGGCTGAAAGAGGGGAGCGATAATTCTTACATGGGACTGTATACTGGAGGGGGCTGAAAGAGGGGAGCGATGATTCTTACATGGGACTGTATGGTGGAGGGGGCTGAGAGAGGGAGCGATGATTCTTACATGGGACTGTATGCTGGAGGAGGCTGAAAGAGGGAAGCAATGATTCTTACATGGGACTGTATGCTGGAGGAGGCTGAAAGAGGGGAGCAATGATTCTTACATGGGACTGTATGCTGGAGGTGGCTGAAAGAGGGAAGCGATGATTATTACATGGGACTGTATGCTGGAGGTGGCTGAAAGAGGGGAGCGATGATTCTTACATGGGACTGTATGCTGGAGGGGGCTGAAAGAGGGGAGCGATAATCCTTACACGGGACTGTATACTGGAGGGGGCTGAAAGAGGGGAGCGATAATTCTTACATGGGACTGTATATTGGAGGGGGCTGAAAGTGGGGAGCGATGATTCTTACATGGGACTGTATGCTGGAGGGTGCTGAAAGAGGGGAGCGATGATTCTTACATGGGACTGTATGCTGGAGGAGGCTGAAAGAGGGGAGCAATGATTCTTACATGGGACTGTATGCTGGAGGTGGCTGAAAGAGGGAAGCGATGATTATTACATGGGACTGTATGCTGGAGGTGGCTGAAAGAGGGGAGCGATGATTCTTACATGGGACTGTATGCTGGAGGGGGCTGAAAGAGGGGAGCGATAATTCTTACATGGGACTGTATACTGGAGGGGGCTGAAAGAGGGGAGCGATGATTCTTACATGGGACTGTATGGTGGAGGGGGCTGAGAGAGGGAGCGATGATTCTTACATGGGACTGTATGCTGGAGGAGGCTGAAAGAGGGAAGCAATGATTCTTACATGGGACTGTATGCTGGAGGAGGCTGAAAGAGGGGAGCAATGATTCTTACATGGGACTGTATGCTGGAGGTGGCTGAAAGAGGGGAGCGATGATTCTTACATGGGACTGTATACTGGAGGGGGCTGAAAGAGGGGAGCGATGATTCTTACATGGGACTGTATGGTGGAGGGGGCTGAGAGAGGGAGCGATGATTCTTACATGGGACTGTATGCTGGAGGAGGCTGAAAGAGGGAAGCAATGATTCTTACATGGGACTGTATGCTGGAGGAGGCTGAAAGAGGGGAGCAATGATTCTTACATGGGACTGTATGCTGGAGGAGGCTGAAAGAGGGGAGCAATGATTCTTACATGGGACTGTATGCTGGAGGTGGCTGAAAGAGGGGAGCGATGATTCTTACATGGGACTGTATACTGGAGGGGGCTGAAAGAGGGGAGCGATGATTCTTACATGGGACTGTATGGTGGAGGGGGCTGAGAGAGGGAGCGATGATTCTTACATGGGACTGTATGCTGGAGGAGGCTGAAAGAGGGAAGCAATGATTCTTACATGGGACTGTATGCTGGAGGAGGCTGAAAGAGGGGAGCAATGATTCTTACATGGGACTGTATGCTGGAGGAGGCTGATAGAGGGGAGCAATGATTCTTACATGGGACTGTACGCTGGAGGAGGCTGAAAGAGGGAGCGATGATTCTTACATGGGACTGTATGCTGGAGGAGCTGAAAGAGGGGAGCGATGATTCTTACATGGGACTGTAAGCTTGAGGAGCCTGAAAGAGGGAGGGATGATTCATACATGGGACTCTATGCTGGAGGAGGCTGAAAGAGGGGAGCGATAATTCTTATAAGGGACTGTATGCTGGAGTAGGCTGAAAGAGGGAGCGATGATTCTTACATGGGACTGTATGCTGGAGGGGGCTGAAAGAGGGGAGCGATGATTCTTACATGGGACTGTATGGTGGAGGGGGCTGAGAGAGGGAGCGATGATTCTTACATGGGACTGTATGCTGGAGGAGGCTGAAAGAGGGAAGCAATAATTCTTACATGGGACTGTATGCTGGAGGGTCTGAGAGAGGGGAGCAATGATTCTTACATGGGACTGTATGCTGGAGGAGGCTGAAAGAGGGGAGCAATGATTCTTACATGGGACTGTATGCTGGAGGTGGCTGAAAGAGGGAAGCAATGATTATTACATGGGACTGTATGCTGGAGGTGGCTGAAAGAGGGGAGCGATGATTCTTACATGGGACTGTATGCTGGAGGGGGCTGAAAGAGGGGAGCGATAATTCTTACATGGGACTGTATACTGGAGGGGGCTGAAAGTGGGGAGCGATGATTCTTACATGGGACTGTATACTGGAGGGGGCTGAAAGAGGGGAGCGATGATTCTTGCATGGGACTGTATCCTGGAGGTGGCTGAAAGAGGGGAGCGATGATTCTTACATGGGACTGTATGCTGGAGGGCCTGAGAGAGGGGAGCAATGATTCTTACATGGGACTGTATGCTGGAGGTGGCTGAAAGAGGGAAGCGATGATTATTACATGGGACTGTATGCTGGAGGTGGCTGAAAGAGGGGAGCGATGATTCTTACATGGGACTGTATGCTGGAGGTGGCTGAAAGAGGGGAGCGATGATTCTTACATGGGACTGTATGCTGGAGGGGGCTGAAAGAGGGGAGCGATAATTCTTACATGGGACTGTATACTGGAGGGGGCTGAAAGAGGGGAGCGATGATTCTTACATGGGACTGTATGGTGGAGGGGGCTGAGAGAGGGAGCGATGATTCTTACATGGGACTGTATGCTGGAGGAGGCTGATAGAGGGGAGCAATGATTCTTACATGGGACTGTACGCTGGAGGAGGCTGAAAGAGGGAGCGATGATTATTACATGGGACTGTATGCTGGAGGTGGCTGAAAGAGGGGAGCGATGATTCTTACATGGGACTGTATGCTTGAGGAGGCTGAAAGAGGGAGGGATGATTCATACATGGGACTCTATGCTGGAGGAGGCTGAAAGAGGGGAGCGATAATTCTTATAAGGGACTGTATGCTGGAGTAGGCTGAAAGAGGGAGCGATGATTCTTACATGGGACTGTATGCTGGAGGGGGCTGAAAGAGGGGAGCGATGATTCTTACATGGGACTGTATGGTGGAGGGGGCTGAGAGAGGTAGCGATGATTCTTACATGGGACTGTATGCTGGAGGGTCTGAGAGAGGGGAGCAATGATTCTTACATGGGACTGTATGCTGGAGGAGGCTGATAGAGGGGAGCAATGATTCTTACATGGGACTGTATGCTGGAGGAGGCTGAAAGAGGGAGCAATGATTCTTACATGGGACTGTATGCTGGAGGGGCTGAAAGAGGGGAGCAATGATTCTTACATCGGACTGTATGCTGGAGGGGCTGAAAGAGGGGAGTGATGATTCTTACATGGGACTGTATGCTGGAGGGTCTGAGAGGGGAGCGATGATTCTTACTTGGGACTGTATGCTGGAGGGGCTGAGAGAGGGGAGCAATGATTCTTACATGGGACTGTATCAGCCTCCTCCAGCATAGAGGGGAGCAATGATTCTTGCATGGGACTGTATGCTGGAGGAGGCTGAAAGAGGGGAGCGCTGATTCTTACATGGGACTGTATGATGGAGGAGGCTGAAAGAGGGAGGGATGATTCATACATGGGACTGTATGCTGGAGGAGGCTGAAAGAGGGGAGCGATGATTCTTACATGGGTCTGTATGCTGGAGGGGCTGAAAGAGGGGAGCGATGATTCTTACATAGGACTATATGCTGGAGTAGGCTGAAAGAGGGGAGCGCTGATTCTTACAATGGACTGTATGCTGGAGGAGGCTGAAAGAGGGGAGCGATGATTCTTACATGGGACTGTATGCAGGAGGAGGCTGAAAGAGGGGAGCGATGATTCTTAGATGGGATTGTATGCTGGAGGAGGCTAAAAGAGGGGAGCGATGATTCTTACATGGGACTGTATGCTGGAGGTGGCTGAAAGAGGGGAGCAATGATTCTTACATGGGACTGTATGCTGGAGGGGGCTGAAAGGGGAGCGATGATTCTTACATGGGACTGTATGGTGGAGGGGGCTGAGAGAGGGAGCGATGATTCTTACATGGGACTGTATGCAGGAGGAGGCTGAAAGAGGGGAGCGATGATTCTTAGATGGGATTGTATGCTGGAGGAGGCTAAAAGAGGGGAGCGATGATTCTTACATGGGACTGTATTCTGGAGGTGGCTGAAAGAGGGGAGCGATGATTCTTACATGGGACTGTATGCTGGAGGTGGCTGAAAGAGGGGAGCGATAATTCTTACATGGGACTGTATGTGGAGGGGGCTGAGAGAGGGAGCGATGATTCTTACATGGGACTGTATGCTGGAGGAGGCTGAAAGAGGGAGCAATGATTCTTACATGGGACTGTATGCTGGAGGAGGCTGAAAGAGGGAGCGATGATTCTTACATGGGACTGTATGCTGGAGGGGCTGAAAGAGGGGAGCGATGATTCTTACATGGGCCTGTATGCTGGAGGAGGCTGAAAGAGGGAAGCAATGATTCTTACATGGGACTGTATGCTGGAGGGGCTGAAAGAGGGGAGCGATGATTCTTACATGGGACTGTATGCTGGAGGGTCTGAGAGAGGGGAGCAATGATTCTTACACGGGACTGTATGCTGGAGGGGCTGAGAGAGGGGAGCAATGATTCTTACATGGGACTGTATGCTGGAGGAAGCTGAAAGAGGGGAGCGATGATTCTTACATGGGACTGTATGCTGGAGGAGTCTGAAAGAGGGGAGCGATGATTCTTACATGGGACTGTATGCTGGAGGAGGCTGAAAGAGGGAGCGCTGATTCTTACATGGGACTGTATGCTGGAGGAGGCTGAAACAGGGGAGCGCTGATTCTTACATGGGACTGTATGCTGGAGGGGCTGAGAGAGGGGAGCAATGATTCTTACATGGGACTGTATGCTGGAGGAGGCTGATAGAGGGGAGCAATGATTCTTACATGGGACTGTATGCTGGAGGAGGCTGAAAGAGGGGAGCGCTGATTCTTACATGGGACTGTATGATGGAGGAGGCTGAAAGACGGAGGGATGATTCATACATGGGACTGTATGCTGGAGGAGGCTGAAAGAGGGGAGCAATGATTCTTACATGGGACTGTATGCTGGAGGGGCTGAAAGAGGGGAGCGATGATTCTTACATAGGACTGTATGCTGGAGTAGGCTGAAAGAGGGGAGCGATGATTCTTACAATGGACTGTATGCTGGAGGAGGCTGAAAGAGAGGAGCACTGATTATTACATGGGACTGTATGCTGGAGGTGGCTGAAAGAGGGGAGCGATGATTCTTACATGGGACTGTATGCAGGAGGAGGCTGAAAGAGGGGAGCGATGATTCTTAGATGGGATTGTATGCTGGAGGAGGCTAAAAGAGGGGAGCGATGATTCTTACATGGGACTGTATGCTGGAGGTGGCTGAAAGAGGGGAGCGATGATTCTTACATGGGACTGTATGCTGGAGGGGGCTGAAAGGGGAGCGATGATTCTTACATGGGACTGTATGCTGGAGGGGCTGAAATAGGGGAGCGCTGATTATTATATGGGACTGTATGCTGGAGGTGGCTGAAAGAGGGGAGCGATGATTCTTAGATGGGACTGTATGCTGGAGGAGGCTGAAAGACGGAGCGCTGATTCTTACATGGGACTGTATGCTGGAGGAGGCTGAAACAGGGGAGCGCTGATTCTTACATGGGACTGTATGCTGGAGGAAGCTGAAAGAGGGGAGCGATGATTCTTACATGGGACTGTATGCTGGAGGGGGCTGAGAGAGGGGAGCGATGATTCTTACACGGGACTGTATGCTGGAGGGTCTGAGAGAGGGGAGCAATGATTCTTACATGGGACTGTATGCTGGAGGGGCCGAGAGAGGGGAGCAATGATTCTTACATGGGACTGTATCAGCCTCCTCCAGCATAGAGGGGAGCAATGATTCTTACATGGGACTGTATGCTGGAGGAGGCTGAAAGAGGGGAGCGCTGATTCTTACATGGGACTGTATGATGGAGGGGGCTGAGAGAGGGAGCGATGATTCTTACATGGGACTGTATGCAGGAGGAGGCTGAAAGAGGGGAGCGATGATTCTTAGATGGGATTGTATGCTGGAGGAGGCTAAAAGAGGGGAGCGATGATTCTTACATGGGACTGTATTCTGGAGGTGGCTGAAAGAGGGGAGCGATGATTCTTACATGGGACTGTATGCTGGAGGTGGCTGAAAGAGGGGAGCGATAATTCTTACATGGGACTGTATGGTGGAGGGGGCTGAGAGAGGGAGCGATGATTCTTACATGGGACTGTATGCTGGAGGAGGCTGAAAGAGGGAGCAATGATTCTTACATGGGACTGTATGCTGGAGGAGGCTGAAAGAGGGAGCGATGATTCTTACATGGGACTGTATGCTGGAGGGGCTGAAAGAGGGGAGCGATGATTCTTACATGGGCCTGTATGCTGGAGGAGGCTGAAAGAGGGAAGCAATGATTCTTACATGGGACTGTATGCTGGAGGGGCTGAAAGAGGGGAGCGATGATTCTTACATGGGACTGTATGCTGGAGGGTCTGAGAGAGGGGAGCAATGATTCTTACACGGGACTGTATGCTGGAGGGGCTGAGAGAGGGGAGCAATGATTCTTACATGGGACTGTATGCTGGAGGAAGCTGAAAGAGGGGAGCGATGATTCTTACATGGGACTGTATGCTGGAGGAGTCTGAAAGAGGGGAGCGATGATTCTTACATGGGACTGTATGCTGGAGGAGGCTGAAAGAGGGAGCGCTGATTCTTACATGGGACTGTATGCTGGAGGAGGCTGAAACAGGGGAGCGCTGATTCTTACATGGGACTGTATGCTGGAGGGGCTGAGAGAGGGGAGCAATGATTCTTACATGGGACTGTATGCTGGAGGAGGCTGATAGAGGGGAGCAATGATTCTTACATGGGACTGTATGCTGGAGGAGGCTGAAAGAGGGGAGCGCTGATTCTTACATGGGACTGTATGATGGAGGAGGCTGAAAGACGGAGGGATGATTCATACATGGGACTGTATGCTGGAGGAGGCTGAAAGAGGGGAGCGATGATTCTTACATGGGACTGTATGCTGGAGGGGCTGAAAGAGGGGAGCGATGATTCTTACATAGGACTGTATGCTGGAGTAGGCTGAAAGAGGGGAGCGATGATTCTTACAATGGACTGTATGCTGGAGGAGGCTGAAAGAGAGGAGCACTGATTATTACATGGGACTGTATGCTGGAGGTGGCTGAAAGAGGGGAGCGATGATTCTTACATGGGACTGTATGCAGGAGGAGGCTGAAAGAGGGGAGCGATGATTCTTAGATGGGATTGTATGCTGGAGGAGGCTAAAAGAGGGGAGCGATGATTCTTACATGGGACTGTATGCTGGAGGTGGCTGAAAGAGGGGAGCGATGATTCTTACATGGGACTGTATGCTGGAGGGGGCTGAAAGGGGAGCGATGATTCTTACATGGGACTGTATGCTGGAGGGGCTGAAATAGGGGAGCGCTGATTATTATATGGGACTGTATGCTGGAGGTGGCTGAAAGAGGGGAGCGATGATTCTTAGATGGGACTGTATGCTGGAGGAGGCTGAAAGACGGAGCGCTGATTCTTACATGGGACTGTATGCTGGAGGAGGCTGAAACAGGGGAGCGCTGATTCTTACATGGGACTGTATGCTGGAGGAAGCTGAAAGAGGGGAGCGATGATTCTTACATGGGACTGTATGCTGGAGGGGGCTGAGAGAGGGGAGCGATGATTCTTACACGGGACTGTATGCTGGAGGGTCTGAGAGAGGGGAGCAATGATTCTTACATGGGACTGTATGCTGGAGGGGCCGAGAGAGGGGAGCAATGATTCTTACATGGGACTGTATCAGCCTCCTCCAGCATAGAGGGGAGCAATGATTCTTACATGGGACTGTATGCTGGAGGAGGCTGAAAGAGGGGAGCGCTGATTCTTACATGGGACTGTATGATGGAGGAGGCTGAAAGAGGGAGGGATGATTCATACATGGGACTGTATGCTGGAGGAGGCTGAAAGAGGGGAGCGATGATTCTTACATGGGTCTGTATGCTGGAGGGGCTGAAAGAGGGGAGCGATGATTCTTACATAGGACTATATGCTGGAGTAGGCTGAAAGAGGGGAGCGCTGATTCTTACAATGGACTGTATGCTGGAGGAGGCTGAAAGAGAGGAGCACTGATTATTACATGGGACTGTATGCTGGAGGTGGCTGAAAGAGGGGAGCGATGATTCTTACATGGGACTGTATGCAGGAGGAGGCTGAAAGAGGGGAGCGATGATTCTTAGATGGGATTGTATGCTGGAGGAGGCTAAAAGAGGGGAGCGATGATTCTTACATGGGACTGTATGCTGGAGGTGGCTGAAAGAGGGGAGCAATGATTCTTACATGGGACTGTATGCTGGAGGGGGCTGAAAGGGGAGCGATGATTCTTACATGGGACTGTATGGTGGACGGGGCTGAGAGAGGGAGCGATGATTCTTACATGGGACTGTATGCAGGAGGAGGCTGAAAGAGGGGAGCGATGATTCTTAGATGGGATTGTATGCTGGAGGAGGCTAAAAGAGGGGAGCGATGATTCTTACATGGGACTGTATTCTGGAGGTGGCTGAAAGAGGGGAGCGATGATTCTTACATGGGACTGTATGCTGGAGGTGGCTGAAAGAGGGGAGCGATAATTCTTACATGGGACTGTATGGTGGAGGGGGCTGAGAGAGGGAGCGATGATTCTTACATGGGACTGTATGCTGGAGGAGGCTGAAAGAGGGAGCAATGATTCTTACATGGGACTGTATGCTGGAGGAGGCTGAAAGAGGGAGCGATGATTCTTACATGGGACTGTATGCTGGAGGGGCTGAAAGAGGGGAGCGATGATTCTTACATGGGCCTGTATGCTGGAGGAGGCTGAAAGAGGGAAGCAATGATTCTTACATGGGACTGTATGCTGGAGGGGCTGAAAGAGGGGAGTGATGATTCTTACATGGGACTGTATGCTGGAGGGTCTGAGAGAGGGGAGCAATGATTCTTACACGGGACTGTATGCTGGAGGGGCTGAGAGAGGGGAGCAATGATTCTTACATGGGACTGTATGCTGGAGGAAGCTGAAAGAGGGGAGCGATGATTCTTACATGGGACTGTATGCTGGAGGAGTCTGAAAGAGGGGAGCGATGATTCTTACATGGGACTGTATGCTGGAGGAGGCTGAAAGAGGGAGGGATGATTCATACATGGGACTGTATGCTGGAGGTGGCTGAAAGAGGGAAGCGATGATTCTTACATGGGACTGTATGCTGGAGGGGGCTGAAAGGGGAGCGATGATTCTTACATGGGACTGTATGCTGGAGGGGCTGAAATAGGGGAGCGCTGATTATTATATGGGACTGTATGCTGGAGGTGGCTGAAAGAGGGGAGCGATGATTCTTAGATGGGACTGTATGCTGGAGGAGGCTGAAAGAGGGAGCGCTGATTCTTACATGGGACTGTATGCTGGAGGAGGCTGAAACAGGGGAGCGCTGATTCTTACATGGGACTGTATGCTGGAGGGTCTGAGAGGGGAGCAATGATTCTTACATGGGACTGTATGCTGGAGGGGCTGAGAGAGGGGAGCAATGATTCTTACATGGGACTGTATGCTGGAGGAGGCTGATAGAGGGGAGCAATGATTCTTACATGGGACTGTATGCTGGAGGAGGCTGAATGAGGGGAGCGCTGATTCTTACATGGGACTGTATGATGGAGGAGGCTGAAAGACGGAGGGATGATTCATACATGGGACTGTATGCTGGAGGAGGCTGAAAGAGGGGAGCGATGATTCTTACATGGGACTGTATGCTGGAGGGGCTGAAAGAGGGGAGCGATGATTCTTACATAGGTCTGTATGCTGGAGTAGGCTGAAAGAGGGGAGCGATGATTCTTACAATGGACTGTATGCTGGAGGAGGCTGAAAGAGAGGAGCACTGATTATTACATGGGACTGTATGCTGGAGGTGGCTGAAAGAGGGGAGCGATGATTCTTACATGGGACTGTATGCAGGAGGAGGCTGAAAGAGGGGAGCGATGATTCTTAGATGGGATTGTATGCTGGAGGAGGCTAAAAGAGGGGAGCGATGATTCTTACATGGGACTGTATGCTGGAGGTGTAAAGGATCTGCCAGGCACTACGTCTGTGGAGACTCCCAGGGTTAATCAGTCGACACCTGAGGCCAGACCTCTTAGACTGACACCGGCTCCCACCAATCAGGGTGGCAGGCTCAGGAGTGGGAGAGCCTATCGCGGCCTGGTCAGTCAGAGTTAGCTCCGCCCCCTGTCCATTTATACCTGCAGTTTTCTCTTCCTCATTGCTTGTTATTCTTTTGGATTCCTGGCCCCACTGCTGCTTGCTCCAGCCTGCTTCTGCCGTGCTTCTGCCTTGCTGCAGTTCTCCTTGACTTGACTTGCTTTGCTTTGCTTTGCCCCTGGCTTGCTTCTGTCTCCGTGCCCGCTCGGGTTACTCACTTCGTCCTGGTCCTGACTGTTCGTTCGCCGCTCCGTTTCCTCGTGGCGTTCCGTGGCTACTGCCCCTTCCCTTGCGTGTTCCCTGTTTGTTTTCCTGTGCACTTAGACAGCGTAGGGACCGCCGCCCAGTTGTACCTCGTCGCCTAGGGCGGGTCGTTGCAAGTAGGCAGGGACAGGGCGGTGGGTAGATTAGGGCTCACTTTCCCTTCACCTCCTTCCTGCCATCACAGAATAACAAGCCCTTACCTAGTCTACCATTTCTCCTACGCTGTCGCTATCATGGACCCCCTTGAGACCCTGACCCAGCAGATGCAGGGCCTCTCCCTACAGGTCCAGGCCCTGGCCCAAAGTGTTGGGCGCACCACCTCACCTCTAGAACCCGACCTCAAGTTACCTGACCGGTTTTCAGGGGACCGTAAGACGTTTCTCTCCTTCCGGGAGAGTTGCAGACTATATTTCCGCCTTAAGCCCCACTCCTCAGGTTCCGAGAACCAGCGGGTGGGTATCATCATATCCCGACTCCAGGAAGGGCCCCAAGAGTGGGCCTTCTCCTTGGCTCCTGACGCCCCTGAACTTTCCTCTGTTGATCGTTTTTTCTCTGCCCTCGGACTCATTTACGACGAGACTGACAGGACTGCTTTAGCCGAGAGTCAGTTGGTGACCTTACGTCAGGGTAGGAGACCGGTTGAGGAATACTGTTCTGATTTTAGGAAGTGGTGCGTAGCTTCTCAGTGGAACGATCCGGCCCTAAGGTGCCAGTTTAGGTTAGGATTATCTGACGCCCTGAAGGATCTGCTGGTTAGCTACCCCTCGTCTGACTCTCTTGACCAGGTTATGGCCCTAGCAGTACGACTTGACCGACGTCTCAGGGAACGTCAGCTAGAACGCTTCAGTGTGCTCCCCTCTGACTTTTCTGCGATCCCCCCCGAGGTCCCGCCTCCTCGCCCCTCCACGGAGGACTCGGAGGTACCTATGCAACTCGGGGCCTCCATGTCCCCTCGACAACGTAGGGAGTTTCGCAGAATGAACGGTCTCTGCTTCTACTGTGGGGACGACAAGCATCTACTGAACACCTGTCCCAGGCGCAAGAATAAGAAGCCGGAAAACTTCCGCGCCTAAGTGATCATCGGGGAGGTCACTTGGGCGCACAGGTATTTCCCGTTAATGTGAAACGCAATAAAATTTTGCTTCCCTTTCAGGTCTCGTTTGCTGGCCGGTCTGCCACGGGCAGTGCTTTCGTGGATTCTGGCTCATCTGCTAATATCATGTCTGTGGAATTTGCTATGTCTCTAAAGATGCCTTGTATTGATTTACCTTATCCTATCCCTGTAGTAGGAATCGACTCTACTCCCCTTGCTAATGGTTATTTTACTCAGCATACTCCTGTTTTTGAACTCCTGGTTGGCTCCATGCATTTGGAGCAGTGCTCTGTACTGGTAATGCAGGGATTATCGTCTGATCTGGTTTTAGGCCTTCCCTGGTTGCAGTTGCATAATCCCACGTTTGATTGGAATACTGGGGATCTCACCAAATGGGGTAATGAATGTCTTATGTCATGTCTTTCTGTTAACTCTATTTCTCCCCGGGAGGAGGTAAACACGCTTCCTGAGTTCGTTCAGGACTTCGCCGATGTGTTTTCTAAGGAGGCCTCCGAGGTGTTGCCCCCCCATAGAGATTACGATTGCGCTATCGATTTGGTGCCTGGTGCCAAGCTTCCTAAAGGTAGGATATTTAATCTTTCATGTCCTGAACGTGAAGCCATGAGGGTGTATATCCAGGAATGCCTGGCCAAGGGTTTCATTCGCCCCTCGACTTCTCCTGTAGGTGCTGGCTTCTTCTTCGTGGGGAAGAAGGATGGTGGTCTTAGGCCGTGCATTGATTATCGTAACCTGAATAAGGTCACTGTAAGGAACCAGTACCCACTTCCTTTGATTCCGGATCTTTTTAATCAGGTTCAGGGAGCCCAATGGTTTTCTAAGTTCGATCTACGGGGGGCATATAACCTTATCCGCATCAAAGAGGGGGATGAGTGGAAAACTGCGTTCAACACACCCGAGGGTCATTTCGAATACCTGGTCATGCCCTTTGGGTTGTGTAACGCCCCTGCTGTCTTCCAGAATTTTATTAATGAAATCCTGAGAGAGTACCTGGGTAATTTTCTTGTTGTGTACCTTGATGACATACTGGTGTTTTCCAAGGACTGGTCCTCTCCGTGGAGCATGTCAGGAAGGTGCTCCAGGTCCTTCGGGAGAATAATCTGTTTGCTAAGACTGAAAAATGTGTCTTTGGGGTACAGGAGATACCATTTTTAGGGCAAATCCTCACTCCTCATGAATTCCGCATGGACCCTGCCAAGGTTCAAGCTGTGGCGGAATGGGTCCAACCTGCCTCCCTTAAGGCGTTACAGTGTTTTTTAGGGTTCGCCAACTATTACAGGAGATTTATTGCCAACTTCTCGGTCGTCGCTAAGCCTCTTACGGACCTTACCCGCAAGGGTGCTGATGTCCTCCATTGGCCCCCTGAGGCCGTCCAGGCCTTTGAGACTCTCAAGAAGTGCTTTATCTCGGCCCCCGTGCTGATTCAGCCCAACCAAGAGGAGCCATTTATTGTGGAGGTTGACGCTTCCGAGGTGGGAGTGGGGGCCGTCTTGCCCCAGGGTACCAGCTCCCTCACCCATCTCCGCCCCTGTGCTTACTTCTCTAGGAAGTTTTCGCCCACGGAGAGTAACTATGATATTGGCAACCGCGAACTTCTAGCCATTAAATGGGCTTTTGAGGAGTGGCGGCACTTCCTGGAGGGGGCCAGACACCAGGTAACGGTCCTTACGGATCACAAGAATCTGGTTTTCCTAGAATCGGCCCGGAGGCTTAATCCTAGACAAGCTCGGTGGGCACTATTCTTTACCAGATTTAATTTCTTGGTTACCTATAGGGCTGGGTCCAAGAATATTAAGGCTGATGCTCTGTCACGTAGTTTCATGGCCAATCCTCCTTCCGAGAAGGATCCCGCTTGTATTTTACCCCCTGGTATAATCGTCTCTGCCACGGATTCTGATTTAGCTTCTGATATCGCGGCTGATCAGGGTGCAGCTCCCGGGAACGTCCCTGGGGACAAACTGTTTGTTCCCCTGCAATACCGGCTGAGGGTACTCAGGGAAAACCATGACTCCGCTCTATCTGGTCATCCTGGCATCTTGGGCACCAAACACCTCATTACCAGAAACTATTGGTGGCCTGGGTTGCCTAAAGATGTTAGGGCTTACGTCGCCGCTTGTGAGGTTTGCGCTAGGTCCAAGACCCCTAGGTCCCGACCTGCGGGCCTACTACGTCCCTTGCCCATTCCCCAGAGACCTTGGACCCATATCTCCATGGATTTTATCACCGATTTGCCTCCATCTCAGGGCAAGTCGGTGGTGTGGGTGGTAGTCGACCGCTTCAGCAAGATGTGCCACTTTGTGCCCCTTAAGAAGCTACCTAACGCCAAGACGTTAGCTTCTTTGTTTGTGAAACACATCCTGCGTCTCCATGGGGCCCCAGTCAATATCGTTTCGGACAGAGGGGTACAATTTGTTTCCTTATTTTGGAGAGCCTTTTGTAAAAAGTTGGAGATTGATCTGTCCTTCTCCTCCGCCTTCCATCCCGAAACTAACGGCCAAACGGAAAGGACCAACCAATCCCTGGAACAATATTTAAGGTGTTTCATCTCTGACTGTCAATTCGATTGGGTCTCATTCCTTCCCCTTGCTGAATTTTCCCTGAATAACCGGGTCAGTAACTCGTCAGGGGTCTCCCCGTTTTTCTGTAATTTCGGGTTTAACCCAAGGTTCTCCTCCGTCTCCCCTGGTTGTTCCAATAATCCTGAGGTAGAGGATGTTCATCGGGAACTGTGCACTGTCTGGGCCCAGGTTCAGAAGAACCTAGAGGCGTCCCAGAGCGCACAAAAGATTCAGGCGGATAGTAGACGTTCTGCTAACCCCCGGTTTGTCGTCGGGGATTTGGTCTGGTTGTCGTCCAGGAACTTGCGTCTTAAGGTCCCGTCCAGGAAGTTTGCTCCCCGATTTATTGGGCCTTATAAGGTCATTGAAGTCCTCAACCCTGTATCCTTCCGTCTGGAGCTGCCCCCATCCTTCCGCATACACGACGTCTTTCATGCTTCCCTCCTTAAACGCTGCTCCCCGTCCTGGTCCCCCTCTAGGAAACCTCCTGTTCCCGTTCTCACCCCTGAGGGGGTGGAATTCGAGGTGGCCAAGATTGTGGACAGTAGGATGATCCAGGGCTCCCTCCAGTACCTGGTCCATTGGAGAGGATACGGGCCGGAGGAGAGGACTTGGGTACCTGCTCGAGATGTTCACGCTGGGGTATTGGTCAGGAGGTTCCACCTTCTCTTCCCCACTAAACCGGGTCCTCTTAGTAAGGGTCCGGTGGCCCCTCATAAAAGGGGGAGTACTGTAAAGGATCTGCCAGGCACTACGTCTGTGGAGACTCCCAGGGTTAATCAGTCGACACCTGAGGCCAGACCTCTTAGACTGACACCGGCTCCCACCAATCAGGGTGGCAGGCTCAGGAGTGGGAGAGCCTATCGCGGCCTGGTCAGTCAGAGTTAGCTCCGCCCCCTGTCCATTTATACCTGCAGTTTTCTCTTCCTCATTGCTTGTTATTCTTTTGGATTCCTGGCCCCACTGCTGCTTGCTCCAGCCTGCTTCTGCCGTGCTTCTGCCTTGCTGCAGTTCTCCTTGACTTGACTTGCTTTGCTTTGCTTTGCCCCTGGCTTGCTTCTGTCTCCGTGCCCGCTCGGGTTACTCACTTCGTCCTGGTCCTGACTGTTCGTTCGCCGCTCCGTTTCCTCGTGGCGTTCCGTGGCTACTGCCCCTTCCCTTGCGTGTTCCCTGTTTGTTTTCCTGTGCACTTAGACAGCGTAGGGACCGCCGCCCAGTTGTACCTCGTCGCCTAGGGCGGGTCGTTGCAAGTAGGCAGGGACAGGGCGGTGGGTAGATTAGGGCTCACTTTCCCTTCACCTCCTTCCTGCCATCACAGGAGGTGGCTGAAAGAGGGGAGCGATGATTCTTACATGGGACTGTATGCTGGAGGGGGCTGAAAGGGGAGCGATGATTCTTACATGGGACTGTATGCTGGAGGGGCTGAAATAGGGGAGCGCTGATTATTATATGGGACTGTATGCTGGAGGTGGCTGAAAGAGGGGAGCGATGATTCTTAGATGGGACTGTATGCTGGAGGAGGCTGAAAGAGGGAGCGCTGATTCTTACATGGGACTGTATGCTGGAGGAGGCTGAAACAGGGGAGCGCTGATTCTTACATGGGACTGTATGCTGGAGGAAGCTGAAAGAGGGGAGCGATGATTCTTACATGGGACTGTATGCTGGAGGGGGCTGAGAGAGGGGAGCGATGATTCTTACACGGGACTGTATGCTGGAGGGTCTGAGAGAGGGGAGCAATGATTCTTACATGGGACTGTATGCTGGAGGGGCTGAGAGAGGGGAGCAATGATTCTTACATGGGACTGTATGCTGGAGGAAGCTGAAAGAGGGGAGCGATGATTCTTACATGGGACTGTATGCTGGAGGAGTCTGAAAGAGGGGAGCGATGATTCTTACATGGGACTGTATGCTGGAGGAGGCTGAAAGAGGGAGCGCTGAATCTTACATGGGACTGTATGCTGGAGGAGGCTGAAAGAGGGAGGGATGATTCATACATGGGACTGTATGCTGGAGGTGGCTGAAAGAGGGAAGCAATGATTCTTACATGGGACTGTATGCTGGAGGGGGCTGAAAGGGGAGCGATGATTCTTACATGGGACTGTATGCTGGAGGGGCTGAAATAGGGGAGCGCTGATTATTATATGGGACTGTATGCTGGAGGTGGCTGAAAGAGGGGAGCGATGATTCTTAGATGGGACTGTATGCTGGAGGAGGCTGAAAGAGGGAGCGCTGATTCTTACATGGGACTGTATGCTGGAGGAGGCTGAAACAGGGGAGCGCTGATTCTTACATGGGACTGTATGCTGGAGGAAGCTGAAAGAGGGGAGCGATGATTCTTACATGGGACTGTATGCTGGAGGGGGCTGAGAGAGGGGAGCGATGATTCTTACACGGGACTGTATGCTGGAGGGTCTGAGAGAGGGGAGCAATGATTCTTACATGGGACTGTATGCTGGAGGGGCTGAGAGAGGGGAGCAATGATTCTTACATGGGACTGTATGCTGGAGGAAGCTGAAAGAGGGGAGCGATGATTCTTACATGGGACTGTATGCTGGAGGAGTCTGAAAGAGGGGAGCGATGATTCTTACATGGGACTGTATGCTGGAGGAGTCTGAAAGAGGGGAGCGATGATTCTTACATGGGACTGTATGCTGGAGGGGGCTGAAAGAGGGGAGCGATAATTCTTACATGGGACTGTATACTGGAGGGGGCTGAAAGAGGGGAGCGATGATTCTTACATGGGACTGTATGGTGGAGGGGGCTGAGAGAGGGAGCGATGATTCTTACATGGGACTGTATGCTGGAGGAGGCTGATAGAGGGGAGCAATGATTCTTACATGGGACTGTACGCTGGAGGAGGCTGAAAGAGGGAGCGATGATTCTTACATGGGACTGTATGCTGGAGGGGCTGAAAGAGGGGAGCGATGATTCTTACATGGGACTGTATGCTTGAGGAGGCTGAAAGAGGGAGGGATGATTCATACATGGGACTCTATGCTGGAGGAGGCTGAAAGAGGGGAGCGATAATTCTTATAAGGGACTGTATGCTGGACTAGGCTGAAAGAGGGAGCGATGATTCTTACATGGGACTGTATGCTGGAGGGGGCTGAAAGAGGGGAGCGATGATTCTTACATGGGACTGTATGGTGGAGGGGGCTGAGAGAGGGAGCGATGATTCTTACATGGGACTGTATGCTGGAGGAGGCTGAAAGAGGGAAGCAATAATTCTTACATGGGACTGTATGCTGGAGGGTCTGAGAGAGGGGAGCAATGATTCTTACATGGGACTGTATGCTGGAGGTGGCTGAAAGAGGGAAGCAATGATTATTACATGGGACTGTATGCTGGAGGTGGCTGAAAGAGGGGAGCGATGATTCTTACATGGGACTGTATACTGGAGGGGGCTGAAAGTGGGGAGCGATGATTCTTACATGGGACTGTATGGTGGAGGGGGCTGAGAGAGGGAGCGATGATTCTTACATGGGACTGTATGCTGGAGGAGGCTGATAGAGGGGAGCAATGATTCTTACATGGGACTGTATGCTGGAGGGGGCTGAAAGAGGGGAGCGATGATTCTTACATGGGACTGTATGCTGGAGGAGGCTGAAAGAGGGGAGCGATGATTCTTACATGGGACTGTATGCTGGAGGGGGCTGAAAGAGGGGAGCGATGATTCTTACATGGGACTGTATGCTGGAGGGGGCTGAAAGAGGGGAGCGATTATTCTTACATGGGACTGTATGCTGGAGGTGGCTGAAAGAGGGGAGCGATGATTCTTACATGGGACTGTATACTGGAGGGGGCTGAAAGAGGGGAGCGATGATTCTTACATGGGACTGTATGGTGGAGGGGGCTGAGAGAGGGAGCGATGATTCTTACATGGGACTGTATGCTGGAGGAGGCTGATAGAGGGGAGCAATGATTCTTACATGGGACTGTATGCTGGAGGGGGCTGAAAGAGGGGAGCGATGATTCTTACATGGGACTGTATGCTGGAGGTGGCTGAAAGAGGGAAGCGATGATTATTACATGGGACTGTGTGCTGGAGGTGGCTGAAAGAGGGGAGCGATGATTCTTACATGGGACTGTATGGTGGAGGGGGCTGAGAGAGGGAGCGATGATTCTTACATGGGACTGTATGCTGGAGGAGGCTGATAGAGGGGAGCAATGATTCTTACATGGGACTGTATGCTGGAGGAGGCTGAAAGAGGGGAGCGATGATTCTTACATGGGACTGTATGCTGGAGGGGGCTGAAAGAGGGGAGCGATGATTCTTACATGGGACTGTATGCTGGAGGGGGCTGAAAGAGGGGAGCGATTATTCTTACATGGGACTGTATACTGGAGGGGGCTGAAAGAGGGGAGCGATGATTCTTGCATGGGACTGTATCCTGGAGGTGGCTGAAAGAGGGGAGCGATGATTCTTACATGGGACTGTATGCTGGAGGGCCTGAGAGAGGGGAGCAATGATTCTTACATGGGACTGTATGCTGGAGGAGGCTGAAAGAGGGAAGCAATGATTCTTACATGGGACTGTATGGTGGAGGGGGCTGAGAGAGGGAGCGATGATTTTTACATGGGACTGTATGCTGGAGGAGGCTGATAGAGGGGAGCAATGATTCTTACATGGGACTGTACGCTGGAGGAGGCTGAAAGAGGGAGTGATGATTCTTACATGGGACTGTATGCTGGAGGGGTTGAAAGAGGGGAGCGATGATTCTTACATGGGACTGTATGCTTGAGGAGGCTGAAAGAGGGAGGGATGATTCATACATGGGACTCTATGCTGGAGGAGGCTGAAAGAGGGGAGCGATAATTCTTACATGGGACTGTATGCTGGAGGGGGCTGAAAGAGGGGAGCGGTGATTCTTACATGGGACTGTATGGTGGAGGGGGCTGAGAGAGGGAGCGATGATTCTTACATGGGACTGTATGCTGGAGGAGGCTGAAAGAGGGAAGCAATAATTCTTACATGGGACTGTATGCTGGAGGGTCTGAGAGAGGGGAGCAATGATTCTTACATGGGACTGTATGCTGGATGAGGCTGATAGAGGGGAGCAATGATTCTTACATGGGACTGTATGCTGGAGGAGGCTGAAAGAGGGAGCAATGATTCTTACATGGGACTATATGCTGGAGGGGCTGAAAGAGGGGAGCGATGATTCTTACATGGGCCTGTATGCTGGAGGAGGCTGAAAGAGGGAAGCAATGATTCTTACATGGGACTGTATGCTGGAGGGGCTGAAAGAGGGGAGCAATGATTCTTACATCGGACTGTATGCTGGAGGGGCTGAAAGAGGGGAGTGATGATTCTTACATGGGACTGTATGCTGGAGGGTCTGAGAGGGGAGCAATGATTCTTACATGGGACTGTATGCTGGAGGGGCTGAGAGAGGGGAGCAATGATTCTTACATGGGACTGTATGCTGGAGGAGGCTGATAGAGGGGAGCAATGATTCTTACATGGGACTGTATGCTGGATGAGGCTGATAGAGGGGAGCAATGATTCTTACATGGGACTGTATGCTGGAGGAGGCTGAAAGAGGGGAGCGATGATTCTTACATGGGACTGTATGCTGGAGGAGGCTGAAAGAGGGGAGCGCTGATTCTTACATGGGACTGTATGATGGAGGAGGCTGAAAGAGGGAGGGATGATTCATACATGGGACTGTATGCTGGAGGAGGCTGAAAGAGGGGAGCGATGATTCTTACATGGGACTGTATGCTGGAGGGGCTGAAAGAGGGGAGCGATGATTCTTACATAGGACTGTATGCTGGAGTAGGCTGAAAGAGGGGAGCGCTGATTCTTACAATGGACTGTATGCTGGAGAAGGCTGAAAGAGAGGAGCACTGATTATTACATGGGACTGTATGCTGGAGGTGGCTGAAAGAGGGGAGCGATGACTCTTAGATGGGATTGTATGCTGGAGGAGGCTAAAAGAGGGGAGCGATGATTCTTACATGGGACTGTATGCTGGAGGGGGCTGAAAGGGGAGCGATGATTCTTACATGGGACTGTATGCTGGAGGGGCTGAAATAGGGGAGCGCTGATTATTATATGGGACTGTATGCTGGAGGTGGCTGAAGGAGGGGAGCGATGATTCTTAGATGGGACTGTATGCTGGAGGAGGCTGAAAGAGGGAGCGCTGATTCTTACATGGGACTGTATGCTGGAGGAGGCTGAAACAGGGGAGCGCTGATTCTTACATGGGACTGTATGCTGGAGGAAGCTGAAAGAGGGGAGCGATGATTCTTACATGGGACTGTATGCTGGAGGAGTCTGAAAGAGGGGAGCGATGATTCTTACATGGGACTGTATGCTGGAGGAGGCTGAAAGAGGGAGCAATGATTCTTACATGGGACTGTATGCTGGAGGGGCTGAGAGAGGGGAGCAATGATTCTTACATGGGACTGTATGCTGGAGGAGGCTGAAAGAGGGGAGCAATGATTCTTACATGGGACTGTATGCTGGAGGTGGCTGAAAGAGGGAAGCGATGATTATTACATGGGACTGTATGCTGGAGGGGGCTGAGAGAGGGGAGCGATGATTCTTACATGGGACTGTATCCTGGAGGGGGCTGAGAGAGGGGAGCGATGATTCTTACACGGGACTGTATGCTGGAGGGTCTGAGAGAGGGGAGCAATGATTCTTACATGGGACTGTATGCTGGAGGGGCTGAGAGAGGGGAGCAATGATTCTTACATGGGACTGTATGCTGGAGGAGGCTGAAAGATGGGAGCGATGATTCTTACATGGGACTGTATGCTGGAGGGGGCTGAAAGAGGGGAGCAATGATTCTTACATGGGACTGTATGCTGGAGGAGACTGAAAGAGGGAGCGATGATTCTTACATGGGACTGTATGCTGGAGGAGGCTGAAAGAGGGAGCGATGATTCTTACATGGGACTGTATGCTGGAGGGGGCTGAAAGAGGAGAGCAATGATTCTTAGATGGGACTGTATGCTGGAGGAGGCTGAAACAGGGGAGCGCTGATTATTACATGGGACTGTATGCTGGAGGAGGCTGAAATAGGGAGCGATGATTCTTACATGGGACTCTATACTGGAGGAGGCTGAAAGAGGGAGCGATAATTCTTACATGGGACTGTATACTGGAGGGGGCTGAAAGAGGGGAGCGATGATTCTTACATGGGACTGTATGCTTGAGGAGGCTGAAAGAGGGAGGGATGATTCATACATGGGACTCTATGCTGGAGGAGGCTGAAAGAGGGGAGCGATAATTCTTATAAGGGACTGTATGCTGGAGTAGGCTGAAAGAGGGAGCGATGATTCTTACATGGGACTGTATGCTGGAGGGGGCTGAAAGAGGGGAGCGATGATTCTTACATGGGACTGTATGGTGGAGGGGGCTGAGAGAGGGAGCGATGATTCTTACATGGGACTGTATGCTGGAGGAGGCTGAAAGAGGGAAGCAATAATTCTTACATGGGACTGTATGCTGGAGGGTCTGAGAGAGGGGAGCAATGATTCTTACATGGGACTGTATGCTGGAGGAGGCTGAAAGAGGGGAGCAATGATTCTTACATGGGACTGTATGCTGGAGGTGGCTGAAAGAGGGAAGCAATGATTATTACATGGGACTGTATGCTGGAGGTGGCTGAAAGAGGGGAGCGATGATTCTTACATGGGACTGTATGCTGGAGGGGGCTGAAAGAGGGGAGCGATAATTCTTACATGGGACTGTATACTGGAGGGGGCTGAAAGTGGGGAGCGATGATTCTTACATGGGACTGTATACTGGAGGGGGCTGAAAGAGGGGAGCGATGATTCTTGCATGGGACTGTATCCTGGAGGTGGCTGAAAGAGGGGAGCGATGATTCTTACATGGGACTGTATGCTGGAGGGCCTGAGAGAGGGGAGCAATGATTCTTACATGGGACTGTATGCTGGAGGTGGCTGAAAGAGGGAAGCGATGATTATTACATGGGACTGTATGCTGGAGGTGGCTGAAAGAGGGGAGCGATGATTCTTACATGGGACTGTATGCTGGAGGTGGCTGAAAGAGGGGAGCGATGATTCTTACATGGGACTGTATGCTGGAGGGGGCTGAAAGAGGGGAGCGATAATTCTTACATGGGACTGTATACTGGAGGGGGCTGAAAGAGGGGAGCGATGATTCTTACATGGGACTGTATGGTGGAGGGGGCTGAGAGAGGGAGCGATGATTCTTACATGGGACTGTATGCTGGAGGAGGCTGATAGAGGGGAGCAATGATTCTTACATGGGACTGTACGCTGGAGGAGGCTGAAAGAGGGAGCGATGATTATTACATGGGACTGTATGCTGGAGGTGGCTGAAAGAGGGGAGCGATGATTCTAACATGGGACTGTATGCTTGAGGAGGCTGAAAGAGGGAGGGATGATTCATACATGGGACTCTATGCTGGAGGAGGCTGAAAGAGGGGAGCGATAATTCTTATAAGGGACTGTATGCTGGAGTAGGCTGAAAGAGGGAGCGATGATTCTTACATGGGACTGTATGCTGGAGGGGGCTGAAAGAGGGGAGCGATGATTCTTACATGGGACTGTATGGTGGAGGGGGCTGAGAGAGGTAGCGATGATTCTTACATGGGACTGTATGCTGGAGGGTCTGAGAGAGGGGAGCAATGATTCTTACATGGGACTGTATGCTGGAGGAGGCTGATAGAGGGGAGCAATGATTCTTACATGGGACTGTATGCTGGAGGAGGCTGAAAGAGGGAGCAATGATTCTTACATGGGACTGTATGCTGGAGGGGCTGAAAGAGGGGAGCAATGATTCTTACATCGGACTGTATGCTGGAGGGGCTGAAAGAGGGGAGTGATGATTCTTACATGGGACTGTATGCTGGAGGGTCTGAGAGGGGAGCAATGATTCTTACATGGGACTGTATGCTGGAGGGGCTGAGAGAGGGGAGCAATGATTCTTACATGGGACTGTATCAGCCTCCTCCAGCATAGAGGGGAGCAATGATTCTTACATGGGACTGTATGCTGGAGGAGGCTGAAAGAGGGGAGCACTGATTCTTACATGGGACTGTATGATGGAGGAGGCTGAAAGAGGGAGGGATGATTCATACATGGGACTGTATGCTGGAGGAGGCTGAAAGAGGGGAGCGATGATTCTTACATGGGTCTGTATGCTGGAGGGGCTGAAAGAGGGGAGCGATGATTCTTACATAGGACTATATGCTGGAGTAGGCTGAAAGAGGGGAGCGCTGATTCTTACAATGGACTGTATGCTGGAGGAGGCTGAAAGAGAGGAGCACTGATTATTACATGGGACTGTATGCTGGAGGTGGCTGAAAGAGGGGAGCGATGATTCTTACATGGGACTGTATGCAGGAGGAGGCTGAAAGAGGGGAGCGATGATTCTTAGATGGGATTGTATGCTGGAGGAGGCTAAAAGAGGGGAGCGATGATTCTTACATGGGACTGTATGCTGGAGGTGGCTGAAAGAGGGGAGCAATGATTCTTACATGGGACTGTATGCTGGAGGGGGCTGAAAGGGGAGCGATGATTCTTACATGGGACTGTATGGTGGAGGGGGCTGAGAGAGGGAGCGATGATTCTTACATGGGACTGTATGCAGGAGGAGGCTGAAAGAGGGGAGCGATGATTCTTAGATGGGATTGTATGCTGGAGGAGGCTAAAAGAGGGGAGCGATGATTCTTACATGGGACTGTATTCTGGAGGTGGCTGAAAGAGGGGAGCGATGATTCTTACATGGGACTGTATGCTGGAGGTGGCTGAAAGAGGGGAGCGATAATTCTTACATGGGACTGTATGGTGGAGGGGGCTGAGAGAGGGAGCGATGATTCTTACATGGGACTGTATGCTGGAGGAGGCTGAAAGAGGGAGCAATGATTCTTACATGGGACTGTATGCTGGAGGAGGCTGAAAGAGGGAGCGATGATTCTTACATGGGACTGTATGCTGGAGGGGCTGAAAGAGGGGAGCGATGATTCTTACATGGGCCTGTATGCTGGAGGAGGCTGAAAGAGGGAAGCAATGATTCTTACATGGGACTGTATGCTGGAGGGGCTGAAAGAGGGGAGCGATGATTCTTACATGGGACTGTATGCTGGAGGGTCTGAGAGAGGGGAGCAATGATTCTTACACGGGACTGTATGCTGGAGGGGCTGAGAGAGGGGAGCAATGATTCTTACATGGGACTGTATGCTGGAGGAAGCTGAAAGAGGGGAGCGATGATTCTTACATGGGACTGTATGCTGGAGGAGTCTGAAAGAGGGGAGCGATGATTCTTACATGGGACTGTATGCTGGAGGAGGCTGAAAGAGGGAGGGATGATTCATACATGGGACTGTATGCTGGAGGTGGCTGAAAGAGGGAAGCGATGATTCTTACATGGGACTGTATGCTGGAGGGGGCTGAAAGGGGAGCGATGATTCTTACATGGGACTGTATGCTGGAGGGGCTGAAATAGGGGAGCGATGATTATTATATGGGACTGTATGCTGGAGGTGGCTGAAAGAGGGGAGCGATGATTCTTAGATGGGACTGTATGCTGGAGGAGGCTGAAAGAGGGAGCGCTGATTCTTACATGGGACTGTATGCTGGAGGAGGCTGAAACGGGAGCGCTGATTCTTACATGGGACTGTATGCTGGAGGGTCTGAGAGGGGAGCAATGATTCTTACATGGGACTGTATGCTGGAGGGGCTGAGAGAGGGGAGCAATGATTCTTACATGGGACTGTATGCTGGAGGAGGCTGATAGAGGGGAGCAATGATTCTTACATGGGACTGTATGCTGGAGGAGGCTGAAAGAGGGGAGCGCTGATTCTTACATGGGACTGTATGATGGAGGAGGCTGAAAGACGGAGGGATGATTCATACATGGGACTGTATGCTGGAGGAGGCTGAAAGAGGGGAGCGATGATTCTTACATGGGACTGTATGCTGGAGGGGCTGAAAGAGGGGAGCGATGATTCTTACATAGGACTGTATGCTGGAGTAGGCTGAAAGAGGGGAGCGCTGATTCTTACATGGGACTGTATGATGGAGGAGGCTGAAAGACGGAGGGATGATTCATACATGGGACTGTATGCTGGAGGAGGCTGAAAGAGGGGAGCGATGATTCTTACATGGGACTGTATGCTGGAGGTGGCTGAAAGAGGGAAGCAATGATTATTACATGGGACTGTATGCTGGAGGTGGCTGAAAGAGGGGAGCGATGATTCTTACATGGGACTGTATACTGGAGGGGGCTGAAAGTGGGGAGCGATGATTCTTACATGGGACTGTATGGTGGAGGGGGCTGAGAGAGGGAGCGATGATTCTTACATGGGACTGTATGGTGGAGGGGGCTGAGAGAGGGAGCGATGATTCTTACATGGGACTGTATGCTGGAGGAGGCTGATAGAGGGGAGCAATGATTCTTACATGGGACTGTATGCTGGAGGGGGCTGAAAGAGGGGAGCGATGATTCTTACATGGGACTGTATGCTGGAGGTGGCTGAAAGAGGGAAGCGATGATTATTACATGGGACTGTATGCTGGAGGTGGCTGAAAGAGGGGAGCGATGATTCTTACATGGGACTGTATGGTGGAGGGGGCTGAGAGAGGGAGCGATGATTCTTACATGGGACTGTATGCTGGAGGGCCTGAGAGAGGGGAGCAATGATTCTTACATGGGACTGTATGCTGGAGGAGGCTGAAAGAGGGAAGCAATGATTCTTACATGGGACTGTATGGTGGAGGGGGCTGAGAGAGGGAGCGATGATTTTTACATGGGACTGTATGCTGGAGGAGGCTGATAGAGGGGAGCAATGATTCTTACATGGGACTGTACGCTGGAGGAGGCTGAAAGAGGGAGTGATGATTCTTACATGGGACTGTATGCTGGAGGGGTTGAAAGAGGGGAGCGATGATTCTTACATGGGACTGTATGCTTGAGGAGGCTGAAAGAGGGAGGGATGATTCATACATGGGACTCTATGCTGGAGGAGGCTGAAAGAGGGGAGCGATAATTCTTACATGGGACTGTATGCTGGAGGGGGCTGAAAGAGGGGAGCGGTGATTCTTACATGGGACTGTATGGTGGAGGGGGCTGAGAGAGGGAGCGATGATTCTTACATGGGACTGTATGCTGGAGGAGGCTGAAAGAGGGAAGCAATAATTCTTACATGGGACTGTATGCTGGAGGGTCTGAGAGAGGGGAGCAATGATTCTTACATGGGACTGTATGCTGGATGAGGCTGATAGAGGGGAGCAATGATTCTTACATGGGACTGTATGCTGGAGGAGGCTGAAAGAGGGAGCAATGATTCTTACATGGGACTATATGCTGGAGGGGCTGAAAGAGGGGAGCGATGATTCTTACATGGGCCTGTATGCTGGAGGAGGCTGAAAGAGGGAAGCAATGATTCTTACATGGGACTGTATGCTGGAGGGGCTGAAAGAGGGGAGCAATGATTCTTACATCGGACTGTATGCTGGAGGGGCTGAAAGAGGGGAGTGATGATTCTTACATGGGACTGTATGCTGGAGGGTCTGAGAGGGGAGCAATGATTCTTACATGGGACTGTATGCTGGAGGGGCTGAGAGAGGGGAGCAATGATTCTTACATGGGACTGTATGCTGGAGGAGGCTGATAGAGGGGAGCAATGATTCTTACATGGGACTGTATGCTGGATGAGGCTGATAGAGGGGAGCAATGATTCTTACATGGGACTGTATGCTGGAGGAGGCTGAAAGAGGGGAGCGATGATTCTTACATGGGACTGTATGCTGGAGGAGGCTGAAAGAGGGGAGCGCTGATTCTTACATGGGACTGTATGATGGAGGAGGCTGAAAGAGGGAGGGATGATTCATACATGGGACTGTATGCTGGAGGAGGCTGAAAGAGGGGAGCGATGATTCTTACATGGGACTGTATGCTGGAGGGGCTGAAAGAGGGGAGCGATGATTCTTACATAGGACTGTATGCTGGAGTAGGCTAAAAGAGGGGAGCGCTGATTCTTACAATGGACTGTATGCTGGAGAAGGCTGAAAGAGAGGAGCACTGATTATTACATGGGACTGTATGCTGGAGGTGGCTGAAAGAGGGGAGCGATGACTCTTAGATGGGATTGTATGCTGGAGGAGGCTAAAAGAGGGGAGCGATGATTCTTACATGGGACTGTATGCTGGAGGGGGCTGAAAGGGGAGCGATGATTCTTACATGGGACTGTATGCTGGAGGGGCTGAAATAGGGGAGCGCTGATTATTATATGGGACTGTATGCTGGAGGTGGCTGAAGGAGGGGAGCGATGATTCTTAGATGGGACTGTATGCTGGAGGAGGCTGAAAGAGGGAGCGCTGATTCTTACATGGGACTGTATGCTGGAGGAGGCTGAAACAGGGGAGCGCTGATTCTTACATGGGACTGTATGCTGGAGGAAGCTGAAAGAGGGGAGCGATGATTCTTACATGGGACTGTATGCTGGAGGAGTCTGAAAGAGGGGAGCGATGATTCTTACATGGGACTGTATGCTGGAGGAGGCTGAAAGAGGGAGCAATGATTCTTACATGGGACTGTATGCTGGAGGGGCTGAGAGAGGGGAGCAATGATTCTTACATGGGACTGTATGCTGGAGGAGGCTGAAAGAGGGGAGCAATGATTCTTACATGGGACTGTATGCTGGAGGTGGCTGAAAGAGGGAAGCGATGATTATTACATGGGACTGTATGCTGGAGGGGGCTGAGAGAGGGGAGCGATGATTCTTACATGGGACTGTATCCTGGAGGGGGCTGAGAGAGGGGAGCGATGATTCTTACACGGGACTGTATGCTGGAGGGTCTGAGAGAGGGGAGCAATGATTCTTACATGGGACTGTATGCTGGAGGGGCTGAGAGAGGGGAGCAATGATTCTTACATGGGACTGTATGCTGGAGGAGGCTGAAAGATGGGAGCGATGATTCTTACATGGGACTGTATGCTGGAGGGGGCTGAAAGAGGGGAGCAATGATTCTTACATGGGACTGTATGCTGGAGGAGACTGAAAGAGGGAGCGATGATTCTTACATGGGACTGTATGCTGGAGGAGGCTGAAAGAGGGAGCGATGATTCTTACATGGGACTGTATGCTGGAGGGGGCTGAAAGAGGAGAGCAATGATTCTTAGATGGGACTGTATGCTGGAGGAGGCTGAAACAGGGGAGCGCTGATTATTACATGGGACTGTATGCTGGAGGAGGCTGAAATAGGGAGCGATGATTCTTACATGGGACTGTATACTGGAGGAGGCTGAAAGAGGGAGCGATAATTCTTACATGGGACTGTATACTGGAGGGGGCTGAAAGAGGGGAGCGATGATTCTTACATGGGACTGTATGCTTGAGGAGGCTGAAAGAGGGAGGGATGATTCATACATGGGACTCTATGCTGGAGGAGGCTGAAAGAGGGGAGCGATAATTCTTATAAGGGACTGTATGCTGGAGTAGGCTGAAAGAGGGAGCGATGATTCTTACATGGGACTGTATGCTGGAGGGGGCTGAAAGAGGGGAGCGATGATTCTTACATGGGACTGTATGGTGGAGGGGGCTGAGAGAGGGAGCGATGATTCTTACATGGGACTGTATGCTGGAGGAGGCTGAAAGAGGGAAGCAATAATTCTTACATGGGACTGTATGCTGGAGGGTCTGAGAGAGGGGAGCAATGATTCTTACATGGGACTGTATGCTGGAGGAGGCTGAAAGAGGGGAGCAATGATTCTTACATGGGACTGTATGCTGGAGGTGGCTGAAAGAGGGAAGCAATGATTATTACATGGGACTGTATGCTGGAGGTGGCTGAAAGAGGGGAGCGATGATTCTTACATGGGACTGTATGCTGGAGGGGGCTGAAAGAGGGGAGCGATAATTCTTACATGGGACTGTATACTGGAGGGGGCTGAAAGTGGGGAGCGATGATTCTTACATGGGACTGTATACTGGAGGGGGCTGAAAGAGGGGAGCGATGATTCTTGCATGGGACTGTATCCTGGAGGTGGCTGAAAGAGGGGAGCGATGATTCTTACATGGGACTGTATGCTGGAGGGCCTGAGAGAGGGGAGCAATGATTCTTACATGGGACTGTATGCTGGAGGTGGCTGAAAGAGGGAAGCGATGATTATTACATGGGACTGTATGCTGGAGGTGGCTGAAAGAGGGGAGCGATGATTCTTACATGGGACTGTATGCTGGAGGTGGCTGAAAGAGGGGAGCGATGATTCTTACATGGGACTGTATGCTGGAGGGGGCTGAAAGAGGGGAGCGATAATTCTTACATGGGACTGTATACTGGAGGGGGCTGAAAGAGGGGAGCGATGATTCTTACATGGGACTGTATGGTGGAGGGGGCTGAGAGAGGGAGCGATGATTCTTACATGGGACTGTATGCTGGAGGAGGCTGATAGAGGGGAGCAATGATTCTTACATGGGACTGTACGCTGGAGGAGGCTGAAAGAGGGAGCGATGATTATTACATGGGACTGTATGCTGGAGGTGGCTGAAAGAGGGGAGCGATGATTCTTACATGGGACTGTATGCTTGAGGAGGCTGAAAGAGGGAGGGATGATTCATACATGGGACTCTATGCTGGAGGAGGCTGAAAGAGGGGAGCGATAATTCTTATAAGGGACTGTATGCTGGAGTAGGCTGAAAGAGGGAGCGATGATTCTTACATGGGACTGTATGCTGGAGGGGGCTGAAAGAGGGGAGCGATGATTCTTACATGGGACTGTATGGTGGAGGGGGCTGAGAGAGGTAGCGATGATTCTTACATGGGACTGTATGCTGGAGGGTCTGAGAGAGGGGAGCAATGATTCTTACATGGGACTGTATGCTGGAGGAGGCTGATAGAGGGGAGCAATGATTCTTACATGGGACTGTATGCTGGAGGAGGCTGAAAGAGGGAGCAATGATTCTTACATGGGACTGTATGCTGGAGGGGCTGAAAGAGGGGAGCAATGATTCTTACATCGGACTGTATGCTGGAGGGGCTGAAAGAGGGGAGTGATGATTCTTACATGGGACTGTATGCTGGAGGGTCTGAGAGGGGAGCAATGATTCTTACATGGGACTGTATGCTGGAGGGGCTGAGAGAGGGGAGCAATGATTCTTACATGGGACTGTATCAGCCTCCTCCAGCATAGAGGGGAGCAATGATTCTTACATGGGACTGTATGCTGGAGGAGGCTGAAAGAGGGGAGCGCTGATTCTTACATGGGACTGTATGATGGAGGAGGCTGAAAGAGGGAGGGATGATTCATACATGGGACTGTATGCTGGAGGAGGCTGAAAGAGGGGAGCGATGATTCTTACATGGGTCTGTATGCTGGAGGGGCTGAAAGAGGGGAGCGATGATTCTTACATAGGACTATATGCTGGAGTAGGCTGAAAGAGGGGAGCGCTGATTCTTACAATGGACTGTATGCTGGAGGAGGCTGAAAGAGAGGAGCACTGATTATTACATGGGACTGTATGCTGGAGGTGGCTGAAAGAGGGGAGCGATGATTCTTACATGGGACTGTATGCAGGAGGAGGCTGAAAGAGGGGAGCGATGATTCTTAGATGGGATTGTATGCTGGAGGAGGCTAAAAGAGGGGAGCGATGATTCTTACATGGGACTGTATGCTGGAGGTGGCTGAAAGAGGGGAGCAATGATTCTTACATGGGACTGTATGCTGGAGGGGGCTGAAAGGGGAGCGATGATTCTTACATGGGACTGTATGGTGGAGGGGGCTGAGAGAGGGAGCGATGATTCTTACATGGGACTGTATGCAGGAGGAGGCTGAAAGAGGGGAGCGATGATTCTTAGATGGGATTGTATGCTGGAGGAGGCTAAAAGAGGGGAGCGATGATTCTTACATGGGACTGTATTCTGGAGGTGGCTGAAAGAGGGGAGCGATGATTCTTACATGGGACTGTATGCTGGAGGTGGCTGAAAGAGGGGAGCGATAATTCTTACATGGGACTGTATGGTGGAGGGGGCTGAGAGAGGGAGCGATGATTCTTACATGGGACTGTATGCTGGAGGAGGCTGAAAGAGGGAGCAATGATTCTTACATGGGACTGTATGCTGGAGGAGGCTGAAAGAGGGAGCGATGATTCTTACATGGGACTGTATGCTGGAGGGGCTGAAAGAGGGGAGCGATGATTCTTACATGGGCCTGTATGCTGGAGGAGGCTGAAAGAGGGAAGCAATGATTCTTACATGGGACTGTATGCTGGAGGGGCTGAAAGAGGGGAGCGATGATTCTTACATGGGACTGTATGCTGGAGGGTCTGAGAGAGGGGAGCAATGATTCTTACACGGGACTGTATGCTGGAGGGGCTGAGAGAGGGGAGCAATGATTCTTACATGGGACTGTATGCTGGAGGAAGCTGAAAGAGGGGAGCGATGATTCTTACATGGGACTGTATGCTGGAGGAGTCTGAAAGAGGGGAGCGATGATTCTTACATGGGACTGTATGCTGGAGGAGGCTGAAAGAGGGAGGGATGATTCATACATGGGACTCTATGCTGGAGGAGGCTGAAAGAGGGGAGCGATAATTCTTACATGGGACTGTATGCTGGAGGGGGCTGAAAGAGGGGAGCGGTGATTCTTACATGGGACTGTATGGTGGAGGGGGCTGAGAGAGGGAGCGATGATTCTTACATGGGACTGTATGCTGGAGGAGGCTGAAAGAGGGAAGCAATAATTCTTACATGGGACTGTATGCTGGAGGGTCTGAGAGAGGGGAGCAATGATTCTTACATGGGACTGTATGCTGGATGAGGCTGATAGAGGGGAGCAATGATTCTTACATGGGACTGTATGCTGGAGGAGGCTGAAAGAGGGAGCAATGATTCTTACATGGGACTATATGCTGGAGGGGCTGAAAGAGGGGAGCGATGATTCTTACATGGGCCTGTATGCTGGAGGAGGCTGAAAGAGGGAAGCAATGATTCTTACATGGGACTGTATGCTGGAGGGGCTGAAAGAGGGGAGCAATGATTCTTACATCGGACTGTATGCTGGAGGGGCTGAAAGAGGGGAGTGATGATTCTTACATGGGACTGTATGCTGGAGGGTCTGAGAGGGGAGCAATGATTCTTACATGGGACTGTATGCTGGAGGGGCTGAGAGAGGGGAGCAATGATTCTTACATGGGACTGTATGCTGGAGGAGGCTGATAGAGGGGAGCAATGATTCTTACATGGGACTGTATGCTGGATGAGGCTGATAGAGGGGAGCAATGATTCTTACATGGGACTGTATGCTGGAGGAGGCTGAAAGAGGGGAGCGATGATTCTTACATGGGACTGTATGCTGGAGGAGGCTGAAAGAGGGGAGCGCTGATTCTTACATGGGACTGTATGATGGAGGAGGCTGAAAGAGGGAGGGATGATTCATACATGGGACTGTATGCTGGAGGAGGCTGAAAGAGGGGAGCGATGATTCTTACATGGGACTGTATGCTGGAGGGGCTGAAAGAGGGGAGCGATGATTCTTACATAGGACTGTATGCTGGAGTAGGCTAAAAGAGGGGAGCGCTGATTCTTACAATGGACTGTATGCTGGAGAAGGCTGAAAGAGAGGAGCACTGATTATTACATGGGACTGTATGCTGGAGGTGGCTGAAAGAGGGGAGCGATGACTCTTAGATGGGATTGTATGCTGGAGGAGGCTAAAAGAGGGGAGCGATGATTCTTACATGGGACTGTATGCTGGAGGGGGCTGAAAGGGGAGCGATGATTCTTACATGGGACTGTATGCTGGAGGGGCTGAAATAGGGGAGCGCTGATTATTATATGGGACTGTATGCTGGAGGTGGCTGAAGGAGGGGAGCGATGATTCTTAGATGGGACTGTATGCTGGAGGAGGCTGAAAGAGGGAGCGCTGATTCTTACATGGGACTGTATGCTGGAGGAGGCTGAAACAGGGGAGCGCTGATTCTTACATGGGACTGTATGCTGGAGGAAGCTGAAAGAGGGGAGCGATGATTCTTACATGGGACTGTATGCTGGAGGAGTCTGAAAGAGGGGAGCGATGATTCTTACATGGGACTGTATGCTGGAGGAGGCTGAAAGAGGGAGCAATGATTCTTACATGGGACTGTATGCTGGAGGGGCTGAGAGAGGGGAGCAATGATTCTTACATGGGACTGTATGCTGGAGGAGGCTGAAAGAGGGGAGCAATGATTCTTACATGGGACTGTATGCTGGAGGTGGCTGAAAGAGGGAAGCGATGATTATTACATGGGACTGTATGCTGGAGGGGGCTGAGAGAGGGGAGCGATGATTCTTACATGGGACTGTATCCTGGAGGGGGCTGAGAGAGGGGAGCGATGATTCTTACACGGGACTGTATGCTGGAGGGTCTGAGAGAGGGGAGCAATGATTCTTACATGGGACTGTATGCTGGAGGGGCTGAGAGAGGGGAGCAATGATTCTTACATGGGACTG